>NC_031774.1:14400861-14523805 GCF_001522545.3 Parus major
GTGCCGTACCGCCGGACAGTCAACATGGCCCGCGTGCGGCGTGGCGGCCGCGGCGCCGCCGGAGCCAATCGGTGGTGCCCTTGCTGAGGGAGGGGCCCGCGCCCCGGCCAATCGGACGCGGTTTTGTTGGCGGCGGCGCTGCCCGAGCGAGGAGGCTGCGAGGAGCCCGGCGGCGCTGCGGCCTCTGCGGCGTGAGGGGCGCGGGCAGGTGAGGGCGGGCGATCCTGGGCTCTGGGCCCTGTGCTCCGGGCACCCGGTGGGGACGGCGGACGAGCCGAACCGGGCGCCGCCACTGCGGCGCGGAACTGGGGATTCTCTCTGGGCCCGCTCAGGGGCGGAGCACGGCGGCGGCCGCAACCGCCCGGCGCGGAGGGGTTTGCGCCCGGCCTGCCGCGATTCTATTTTAAGGCCGGTTCGAGAAGTTCGGCCCCACGGAACGCGACCCGCGTTGCTCCGTGCCTGGCAGCGGGGAACGCAGGGGTTCCGGCCGCATGTATGGCTGCTCTGCCTGGCAGCACGCCCGCCCTGTCCCCGCCCTCCCGGGGGAGCGAGGGAGGAGGAGGGCGGGAGGGCTCGTTGTGGTGAGCGCTGCCCCCGACGCTCTCACGCCGCCGTGCTCGGGTTAAGGCCTTCGCTGCTTGGTTGGGATGCGATGCTTTCGCCTTACTTCAGTCACGGCGCAGCGGGCGGTTCGAGAGTTTGCATTTCGGGTTCCCTGTCTCCAAGTTGAGTGCCTGTTTGAAATTTTCTCTGCTGCTGCGGTTGTTTACTACGCTCAATACCGGTGCCCGTAGGATTTGCCAGACACCCTGTAGCATCTGCTCACGAGGCTTTAAAATACAAAGGTAGAGAAGTGTGAGAATTATTGATGAAACCACAATCACTAGGCAAATTTTTATGAGGTCATCTCTAAACAAAATAGTGTTCTTTTAAGAAAATTTCGGAAGTGAGCCTAAGTATTCCTGATATCCGGGGCTTGTGGAACAGTTTAATGAGTTTCTTCCTCAATTTGTCATGGTCCTTTGTTTTTATCCGTACAAGAAGTATCCGACTGTTTTGTTTGTGGCTTCCCACGGGGTTACATCTCAGTACCTCTGAAACGGAAGTTGTAACTTTCCCTTCTGATTTGTTGTAGTTACGAAAAACACTTAGCAGCCATGGGCAGTAGTCTTCCTGTGAATTCAGGAGTCCTTCGGTTTCCTGTTTTGTATTTTAATTGTGTTTAGAAGGTTTGTGCAAGGCAGAGAAGGTTTATTCCGTGTACACTTAAGAGTCCATCTTGCCAGTGCCGGATTTTTCCCTTGAATACTGTCCTTATAATTAACGCTTCCTATCCTGTTGTGTGACGTTTGTGCCAGACAAGTTGCAGCAGTAGTTTGCCTTGTGGGACAGGGGCTAGAGGTGATCTCCATCCCCAAAGCTTCGTCTGCATATGTCATTTGAAAACAGGGAACTGTTCAGAAGAAGTGAGGCACTAATTTGGCCTCTTAGTCGTGGTGGCAGCAATAGTAATGATGGCTGCTGCTCGGGTTATTTCCATTGCGTCTGAAGTTGCTTGGAAAGTAATGAAGACAATGGATATGACGGCTCAGTGCTTTGGAACTGTTCTTTTTCAACTGGTATGTGCTTAACTTTATCTCTAAAAGTTAATGCCTTTCTCTCCCCTCCACTGGCCTCACCAGCTTGTCCCGAACAGTTTTGTTGGTGACTCTGTGGCAGTGAAGTCAGTGCAAGGCAGCTGGAATGAAACTAGGAATCACAAGCTGTCTTCTAAGAAAGTTGCATCTTATTATTTATTTATATACTTCTTTTTACTTTCCAGTTGCCAAAGGCACAGCTCTAGGGAGTGAAACAAGACTCGAAGTATGTATTTGCACCAGGGAATGGTGTCTTTTTTCTTTTTTCATTCTTGCTTGTTACTTGGTGAGTGGCTTTTGTCAGAACATGCCCAATTCATGTCTGTTCCAGTGGAGATTAATTCAACTGCTATTAAAACATTATTCCGTGTTTTCCAAACACACATGAGGATCTTGTCTTCCCTGGGTACGCTTGAGAAGTAGGTCCCTGCAAGAAATACAGCACAAACAGCTGAGCAGAAGAATTTTTATGCGGAATAGAGTTTGTTCTTTCAGCTTGGTTGCTGGGCCTAGGCTGGAAGCCACAAGTCTCTGAGTAGAATTTTTAAGTAATGCGAATCTACATTTTTAGTTGCCTGCTGTTGCCTCCTCTAATAGTTACTGCGATCATATAACTTGTTGGCTGAACTCTGATATTAGGTCAATTTGCACTGTTTTACCTTTTTAATTGTTTCTTTTCCCCCTGCCTTCTGTTGCCATGGAAGGAAAGATTCATTTATGCTTCTTTATTTCTTCAGCTGTGAGATCGTAAAAATCTGTTTTGCTCTAGCAGGTGGTTGCTGGCATTGCCACTTTCTCTTGTTATGTTTAAGGCAAGAGGAAGTGTTTGGAAATAAATCTGCCTGAGCTGGTGGAACACCTACTCTGCCAGAAGCCCCTTTATTGTGTTCCTGGGCTTAACCTGTAGGGTGGGCTTCTAGAGATGTAAACAACTTTCTGTGGAATAATCTGAAGTACACTGTTAGTACTGTTGAAAACTAACAATGCTTTTCAACTTTATTTGAAATGGTTCTGAAAGTGTTGCTTTTGCAGCTGAGAGCAGGATTTAGCATTTTCCAGATGGAAGAGTGCATGCAATCTCTGGGCTGGCGCTCAAGTTGGCATTAGCATTTGCGTTCTTCTTTGGTAGCCCTCTGTTGGAAGCTGGGCCTGAGATCAGCTTGTTTGGCCTTCAGAGACTTGGAGAAATCAGACCTGTCAACTGATGAATGATTGAAGCTACTTTTTTGTTCTGAACTTGACTCACAGACCAACATCTTCTTTTATGGAAGCTTGGTAGTGGAAAATACCGCCTGTGCTTCTCTCTGGCAGATAGTGATTACTAGAATTCGTGGTCAGCTTTTTTAAATGGGAGTAAAAAAAAACCCAATCTCTGTTGCTGAAATACATGTACAAGCTTGGCTATTTTACCCCAGAAAGGAAAGAATGGCAGAGTAAGTTAGACAATCTGGCTCCCTCTGGTTTCTCAGGAGAGCTAATTTAGCTATTGGGGGCTGGGGTAGCTGTGCTATACTTGATTGCAATCATGGTTAATAACAAGATTTTTAATTCTCTCTTTCCTCTTCATTTTCTGACTCCTGATAAAGGATCAAATCTTTATACAGGGGATTCTGTCTTCCTAGCTAACATCAAAACCCCTTCTCTTGGTAAATAATTTTCTTCACTTCAGTGTTCTTTTTATCTAGCAACAGTTTTAAGCACATTGTAGAGCAGCAGAAGCAGCTATGCACAAAAATAACCCTGATTAGACAGACAAATGAAACATATTTTTCTGCTTTGGTGATAAAAGAAAAAAGTCATTTGGAAGTTATTGTAATTAATTTGTGTGAACTGTCATTGTTTTTTTTCTCAAGTGTGCTATATAGGCAGAGATTAAAAATTCATTATTTACTATGATGCTGTCAAGGAATTAGAAAATAGTACATTTATGAATTCCTCTTTGGCTTTTTTTTTTTTTTTTTTTTTTTGACAGAATGCTGAGCTAATCTAGGAAACTGTAGCACTTACCTACAGACTGAAGACCCATGATTGGGTAGAAATGCATTAGTATCTGGAGTATTTAACAGAAGAAATAAGTTATAGGAGGGTTAAACCATCTGGCAGACTTCAAAAACTGAGCAGGTTTCAGTTTGAGTTGGGTATTGTGGTAGCTATTTAGTTTACTGTGAGGGATTTTGCATGATGAATTTCTTAGAAAAACCAGGAGCTGTTAATTTGTATTGAGGTTTTAAACAATGACCTGTTCTATTTTCATCTTCTGTTGAGATAAACAAATTACTGTTCAAGTATTTTTAAACACTATTTTTCAACTTGCAGGTGGATACAGGCACACAGATGGCAGATAACAGGTATGTTGGACTGTTTACCTGAAATTAAATCAAGGTAGTTAGAGCCAACTGTAGATCTGGTGTTCTGCAGGAGAGGTTTTTGTTTGGTTTTTTTTTTTTTTAACCTGTGAAGAGTGTATTACCAGACTTAGATAAAAATAAAATGGTACTGTTTTTCTAAATGCTCTAAAGAACTGTAGAGCCTTAGTATTTCTCTAATGTGCATAATTTAAGCATGCAAAAGGCACCCTTTTTTCCTAGTTTATGTAGTATTTTTTGAAGATGCAGTATTTCTGTGGAATTGCTGCAAATCCATATGTGCTGCTGCTCTTCTGAAGCTTGCAGTGCTGGATAAGCTGGTCTGTCCAGTACCTGATAATACTTATTTGCATGTGTGATATCTCTTCTGGTTTTGTGTGTGAGTTACGGTTAATTTCAGCAGTATCTAGTGTGCATTCTGTGACCTCTAGACTGGCAGGGAGCACAGGGAGTACTGTCTGGTTGTTGACTCATGCTGGGCCCTCTCCTTCTCCAGCACAGGAAGTGAGATGGAAGACGTTCCAGCAGGGAGATGGGGAGGCCAGGGACATCTCTTTTAGAATAGGAGTGAATGTTTTTATCAAAAAGAGCTTAATAGAGAAGTTGGAAACAGAGATTTTGTTTCTTGTTCATCTTCCTTTTGTACCTGCATCCTTTCCCATTTTTTTCTTCACTATCTTTTCTTTTTTCTTTAGTCACTTAGACTAAAAGTATATTATTTTTATTTGTGAGAAATAACATTTTCCTGTGCAGAGTGAATGGTGCAGAGTGAATGGCCACATGATTCACAGACTGAATCATACACATGAACAGCCAGCCATTCACTTAATGAGATGAATTTTATCTGTCAAAGGTTTTTGTTTTGGACTTTTTACATTTTGTTTTGTGGTTGGTTTATTTCTGGGGTTTTTTGGCCTTACCTTGCCTTTGCATCCTTTTCATCTTAGAGCTAGTTTCATATCCAAACTTTGGAGTTTTCACAAGCTTGACAACATAAATATGTTTTTTATTGGCATACTTGTCTATAAAACGTGTTTGTAGTAAATCAAAACTTCAGAATAACTTGTTCTTAAATGCTGATATTTGTGTAATGTGATGCTATCTTAATATGTTACCCCTTGAATTATTTTAGTAAAACAGAAGATACTGCTTCAGATTCTCTGGAGGCTGCTAAAAATGCAAGCAACAAAAAAGGTAAGAAATACATAGTAGTAGGTGATGTTGCAGAAGTGCAATAAGCCTTTACAGACAAAACTGAAGATGTGTTCACAGATGAAAGCAAAATAATGGTTTTTAGGCCAACTGTTCACTTCCTGATGTTTTCCATGTTTATTGTAGCCAAAACCAGAGTGAAGGCTGGTTTTTTTTATGTGTTGTGACTGTGATGCTTTCGAACTGCCTGAAATGACTCACTACACCCTTGCAATAAGGCCTGCAAAGACTGGCTTGTAACAACGTGTATTCTTCGTCGGCATGATTATCCAAATGAGCAGTTGTGTTTGTGTGCTAGTTCTTTACTGTCTTGTTTCTCAGAAAGTGCATCTTTAGAATGTGTCTTGGAAGTTTTTATTCTCCATCAGCAAGGTCTACAGGTAACTGCTGAGTAGTGTTTTTCAAATTAATACTTCTGTGTGCAGAAAAGCTACAGTTCCATTATTTCTCCAAATACTCAAATTTGTAAGTTTTACTGAAATATGCTTCATATATGTGGCCACTGAATGTTTTTTTAGGTCTCCCTCGTTATCTATTTTTTTTAAGGAATCCTTTGTGACTGGAGATTTGAAATCACGTGAGAACTGGTAGACACAGTTGAATAATTTTTGAAGTCAAGTTGAATTGAGAAAAAACAAGAAAATCCCAAATAAATAAGAAAAACAAAGCAACACACAAATGCAATCATATAAAAGCTTCACCTTGTTAGTGCATGCTGTGCAGTTTATTGAGTTTTTAACGTCAGGGGAAAAGAGCACTGAGAAAGAATGGAAAGATGTGAAAAGCAAAAGTCTTCACACCATGACACTGTGCATGTAAGGGTTTTTAAATACCTAACCAGAAGCATTTTAAATCTGATCTCCTGTAAAAGTAGTCTTCTGGGAAGTGTTGTATTTACAGATTGCAAAACCATCTTGAGGTAAAAAATTAGTAGTTTTCAAGGGCACAGTGCTATGCTGCTTATTATACAGTACACAAAGTTGGAAGGGTTTTTTCAGGAGTCATACTAACTGGAAAACAGATGTCTTGGAAGTATAATTCAGTGGTTCTTCAAATTTATATGTGGCTTTTAAGGTACAGCTAATATAGAAGGAGGATAGAGAAGCTTTTGGTTTCTTACATAAGGGGAAACCAGGAAATTTGCCTATGTTGTCAATGCTTGTAAAAGCAATTGGTAGATTTGCAAAGACAAAAGTGCTTTTACTGTCATTATCCAACTTTATATTCCTGAAATCTGGTCCTGAAGTAATTGTTTGTGTTAGTAGCAAAATACTCACTATTTTCACACCTCAAATAACACTGGTGTTATTTGAAGTGTGAAAATAGAATTTTTACTGTGACAGCTGTAAGACACAGTATGATTAAAAACTATAAATCTATGCAAATTTGTTTAAAAGGGGTTTTCTATATTCATAGAAAAGCTGGCAGACCAAGTGATGCAAAATCCACAGGTCCTGGCATCTCTTCAGGAGCGTCTTGACAACACAGCACTTACTCCTTCAAGTTACATTGAAACGTAAGTACTGGGCATAATGAAATTCCTGAAAGACTGAAAGCATAATAGAATATTACTACTGGGATTCATATGGTCTTACTTCTGGAAGCAAGAGTAAAGTTTTACCTTATGTAAGCTTGCAACCAAAATTTTGTCCTGTTCATTGTTTACCCTGGCCATTTATTGTTTTGGATAAAAAATAACTCCCCTCCTTTGTGACCCTTATTCTGACAAGGTATGTGCTACATTGACTGATGATTTCTATAAGATTGTTGTCATGGATTTAATGGAAATTTCACAACCTGTGTATCCCTAGTTTGAAGCTTAGTTTTATATTGACTGTAAAGTAGATTTAAATACTAACTTTAATAAATACTTATGCTTTAATTTCTTGACTGAGAGTAGCTGGTTATAGAGCTTAAGTTCTATAAAGAGATCTTTTTAGATGACTGTATCTAAATGTTTAATAATTTAAAGTGCAGATGAGCAATGTGTGCTTTTCAAGTATGACCCATGAATCAAAGCTTTATCCTGTAGAATGAACAGTTCTTATTTTTCATAGATGGATCAACACAAATCTAGTCTCAAAGTTTAGGTGTAAACAAAGGTATTAATTTCAGATCTCTGAACTACACGGGGAGGGTAGTGGCCCCAGGGAATGGAACAGAAGATAACACCTTTGAGAACAACTTGGGTAGGAGAGGATTCTTTCAACTTTTTGAAATAGGTTTTGGAGAAACATGTATGTTCGACATACGCCTTTTATTTAAAAATTGCACGTAGTTATAAGCAACCTGTTTCTCAGTGATGTGTGAAACAGTCCTGAGGCAACTAACTTGTAACCTTAAATCATTTTGATTTTTAGTTTTCCAAAAGCAGTGATAAGAAGAATTGATGCCTTGAAAAAGCTCCAGGTGAAATGTGCCCATATAGAAGCTAAATTCTATGAAGAAGTACATGACTTAGAGAGAAAATATGCAGCACTCTATCAACCTCTTTTTGATAAGGTGGGAAAATTACGTATATAATTTTTATTCCTTTGTTGCTGTCACTTCTGGATATATATAATTTTACATCTTCAATGATTACATTTTTGGGGTTTTTTTAACACAGAGAAGAGAGTTTATTAATGGGGAAGCCGAACCCACAGATGCAGAGTCAGAATGGCACAGTGAAAATGAGGATGAAGAAAAACTGGCTGTGAGTATAAGCTGGGTCATCTACTATGGATATATCAGATTATCAGTGTTAAACTCTTGTTCTTGCCATTGAAAGAACTTTTGTGTCAGTGATGTGTTCTTGTGGTGAATACACTGTTACGTCCAGTGAAAGCTTCTACACCGTTAGCTTAGCCTGTTTTCAAATTTGTCACCCGAGAGAATTGAGGAGCTGCCTTTGTTGCCACTGTTCGTAACCTGTTAACAGCACCTTCCTGCTAATGGGTTCCATTCCAGTGCTACATGAAACCCTAAGATAATCAAAGACCGGTTGGTTCTCTGCCTGTCCACATTATTTTGGGGGACATCATTAGCTTTCATTTTCATAAATACAGGTGAGACACTTGTCATAAAACAACATCAAGCTAATAAAATGTCTGCTTGGCTGGTGGATTTCTACTTGTCTATTGAGTAGGAGCTGTCTAGATTTAGGAGGCATAATATAGTCTGTGGGCTGCCTGTTACTTTCCCAGCATCATTTCTGGAGATGTGTGCTCAGACTTTGTCTCAGAAAAGCAGCCTACTTAGAAAATTCTCCTTGCCATTCTGTCAGGTTTTCTTTGCATTTTTTCCTTAGCCTGATTTTTTTCTAGGTTTTTTGGGGTTTTTTTTGATGCTGTTCTATATTCAAAGTGAATTGTTCTCTTTGTTTTTAATGATCTCCTGAGATTTGGCATGACGCAGTGCTCCATGTGCATGAGCAAAAACATTCCTTAGGCTCTGTGTAAAAATACAGCATTGACAGGCCATATTCCACACAATAAAATCAGAAACGTGTCTAGATGGGAAATAAACTGCAGCTTCATACTCCTGGCTCTTCATAACCCAAGCAACTGCCAAAAAACATAAATAAAATATCTGCTGCTATCTAGTGGTGTAAAAGGAAAGGTGCAGCTAATTCAGACTGAATTTCCAGGGTTGTTTGGGATTGAGAAATGACTTCCTCATTCTTCTTTTTTTATAACATTTTGCATCAGTTGTGGAGGGCATCCTGTTTTCCAAAATAATAATAATTAGACACAGCATTAGAAATACTTAGATACAATTATATATTTTATATAAATAATAATTAGAAACATTATTTCAGATGGCAAAGTTAAATTATAAATTTTTAGATGAAACACTGTAGGTGGCTTACAGAGCTACAGAAATGAGATTAATAGAAAAATAGAAATGCATTTATGTTTTTTTCCATTTACAGGAAGATAAAGTGTTTTAATTATTTCTGTTTGTCAAATCAGTGAAGCAAACACTTGGTCTACTTAGTCTTCATATAGAAGAATTTCAAATGAGTTGAATGTAAATCTAAATTGTATATATGTTCAGTTGTGTAAATAAACCTTGTATCTCTTAACTTCATTTGTAGAGGGGAAAAACAGTAGAATTCAAATGTTCCTTAAACATAGTTTCAGAGATGGCAATTGTTTTGTAATTCTGTCTCTATTTATTAAATATACTAAGAAGTCACGATTTAATTTCTTAGCTGTTCCTGTATTTCTTTCCCAGGGAGACCTGAAAAATGCAGTGGTAATAGATGAAAAAGCAGAAGAGACAAATGTCAAAGGAATTCCAGACTTCTGGTTTACTATCTTTAGGAATGTAGATATGCTAAGTGAATTAGTACAAGTAAGTTTCTGCTCTGAAATGAACAACTTCTGTTGTGTTAAATGAATCACTGCTTTTCCCATTAATAGTCAATCCTTGTGGATTGTGAATCAATCCTTTGGTGTGCGACACCAAATCTTTTGAATCTTTAGAATCCCTGAAAATGCTTAAAATGATGGACAAGCATTTTTAGTTTAATCCATAAAAGATTATTTTTGCAAGGTTATAAAAATACCTGTAGATTGGTTGAATTCATGTTAAATAACGTAAGTATTTATGCCTGCACTTGTATATAATTGCTTTTAATGCTGTTAAAGAATTCCCTGGAGTGTGTCTTCTGTGAATCTCACTGGTAATATAAGTACTCTGAATCAAGTTACTGATCTTAAGTAATACATCCTGGCAGCTTTGTTTACTGAAGATGAGCCCTAAAAACCCTGAGAATTTGGCACATAGAATTTACAACCATCATTAAGAAATTTAGATCCAGATCTTTTCTTTAGCTGAAATTGTTGAATTAGTTACAAGGTTTGGTTCTTTCTTATATTTTTCTAAATATTGCCTGCTAAATTGGATTTTACTTTTTTTCTGTTTAGGAATATGATGAACCTATCTTGAAACATCTGCAGGATATTAAAGTGAAGTTTTCTGAACCAGGACAGCCTATGGTGAGTTTTCTCTGGTTATTTCTCAGGAAGATTGTAGTAATGAAGTGAGCAGCATTCCAAAATGCTCATTCAGTTCTCTTTGGCTGTAGTGTGTGTGTAGTGTGTAGTAGGGGGAGGTTTCTTACTAAGATATTATTTTTATGCTTTGCCTGTGAAAGATTTATCTTCAGCTTTCCTGACTCTTTGCTCTTTCATTCTTAGCCTGGACAGCTCCAACATTACTGTAGTTTCTAGATTAAAATTCTGGCTCAATTCTGTCTAGTTTTTGCTTTCTTTTTCTCTCTGAAATTCAAGTAGAACTGCTCTTAGTAATACAATTACATGGCTGCTTTTGATTTGAAAATGAATTGTGGGAAAAATTCTGGGTATCAAATATTTTATCAAAAGAGATGTGACTTGATAATACTAATCAAAGACAATGATTATAGGTACTGTTCCTGTTGAAAAGAATAGAAAATATATTAGGTAGTATTTTAGAAGTGTACCTCATGAGTATTTTTTAAAGTACTGCTTTCTTTTATTTTTGGAAATCTTCTGGTTTAAGTTTGATGTACAGAAACAGATACTGCGTTAAAAATAAATTGTTCTTCTGCTTATTCAATTTATGCACACTATGCTTATTCCTTGCATTCCCTTTGAAGGGGAGGCAGAGAGAAGGATGGGATTTGAGCCTACACATACTTTCTTTAAATTTTGTCATTGTGGCTTTTTTCTTATATTTGATATTTTTTGTTTTGCCTTACGGAGTAATGATCTTCTGATAATGCCTGAAATAAATGCAAGACAAGCATCATTGAAGATTTGCATAAGAAAAATGAAAGGACTTTTTCACAATAGCTTTAAATGGTTAATAATAAGGTGATTTGGGGTTCTTTTGGGTTTTGTTTTTATTCCTTATTGTCTTTATTCTTCTAGTACTAAAACACTCAAGCTGGTAACAGGCAAGAAAGTAGTATGGCAGAGAAAAACTGAGAAGTTTCTAAAGATTGCTGGGGCTTAGGGAGAGGATATGAGTTTTATGAAGAAAATGAATTGTCTAAGCATGAAGTAAGGTATTCTGAGAAGATGGCTGTTTGATCTTGAAGCCTGTGTATTCAGTGGCATTTGGATGACATGGGAATAGGTTTTCTTTGCCTATATAATTTTTGTGTTCTCATTCAGCTTTATTATATACCTTAAGTTAGAGAACTCTTTAAACACTGGATTTATCTGGTCTTGCACTGTTCGTAACCTTTTGACAGCATTTTCCTGTAAATAGGTTCCATTCCAGTGCTACATCAAATCCAAAAATGGAAGGCTGACAAACTCCATGTCCCTTCTGTGTTTGGAGACAAAGGATGTGTTCCTGACTGCTTGAGTGAAACCTGTTCTTCAGCTGTTTGTGACTGTCTTATCTGTAATTCTTCGTTGAAAATTGGTGCAGCAGTGGTAGCTTTGTACTGTACAAACTTCACATAACCAGTGTCCCATAGATTCACTAATTCTGCTGGAGATTGTTTTGCTGCCAAAGAAATACATGTTAATTAGGAATTTTCTGATTTACTGTTGACCCAAAACAATTAATAGTTGTTATGGTACTCCAAAAGTCGATTTACCTGACTGCAGTTAAAGTGCTTCAGAGTCCTGTTTGTTATGACCTGCGTATAGAAACTTTTATCTGCATGAAGTGTGACTCCATTATTATTTGCTTTTACTTATTTATAACCATATGGATAAACTTACATGTATTTTATAATTATTTCTATTTACGTATTTATTTGAATATTAGGATCTTTAGCTAGCATATTCAGACCTGGATGATGCATCTAGGTATGACTTAAGTAGCTTAAAAAAAGGCAGTTGTTTTTTGTTTTGAACTTCATGAGAACATTTTAAATTAAAAAAAACTCCAAGATAAATAAAGAGTGTTGGAAGGGTTATTACAGCACTTCAAATATTATGTGGAGCTTGAAGCTTCTTGTCTCCTAATTAGCAGGTATACAATAAAATGCTGAAATGCAGCGTGTACAGATATTTTTGTCTTGCTAGCCCTTGGGATCCTGCATGATAAGTAGTGCCACTGGTTGGTTATTTATAGCCCCAGTGATGGTTTATGGGATTATTTGGGTATGAGTGTTCGTCACTGGTAGTGGATAAGCTAAGTTTGTAACTCTTCCCCTGAGCGTGTTTGCCAGGGAGAGATTAGCCTTAGCTGAAGACAGCCTCCAAACCATGCAGCTGTCTTGAATTGCTTTAAAGGGAAGTAAAGCTGAAATAGCCAGTGTGAAGCCAACAGATATGGGACCCAGGTACTGCTGGGTCCCAGTGGCTTTCTGCCCTTAAACAGGGAGCACGGGGATTGGGAAGGCTGCTGTTGTCAATGGTCTCCATCACTCCTTGACCATTTTCTTAACAGCTATGAGTCATGTGCGGAGATTCATGGGGTCTTAGGAAGATTAGGGGCCTTTGGGAGATGACTGAGGGATAAATATCTGTGATGAGCAGGCTGTTGTCTTGAGTTATCTTGTCTATGCATGAATAGCCTTGACAAAGAGGATGGCAAGGCAGACTTGGTGATAACAGTTTTCTGGCCTAAGTCTGAAGAATGCCTGGGGAAGTATATTTAGGGCCAGTCTTTTCGCTGTTATGTAATCTGTTTTGTATGCAGATATGGGCCAATTTGTAAGGCATATTACTAGGGGAGTAAATAATATATTTAAGGTAACTGTTACACATGCTGTGTCTGGGCAGTGGTGTTGGAAGCTTTGGCTTTCAGTCCTTCTCTTGTGCTAAACTGACCTGCAGACTTTCTCCCTTTTCAAGTCACTAAATCAGTGCTGTCAGAAACCTTTATCCTTTATTGTTTCTCCAGTTCAAAGACAGCTTGAGTTTTGGTGTACTTTAAAAAGTTCATAGTTGATCCTGAGTGTAAAGTGGTGCAAGCAGTTTAGAAACCTTTACAGATCTGAAAATTGATGCATCATGGATGTTACGGCTTTCTGTAACTGGAACCTTTTGTTCTCCATGGAAGAAACTGAATCTCTGCAAACAATTTTTGGGTGCCAGAGGAGGTTCAAATGTAAATAGAAACACCTGCTTCAGGCTGTAAGCTGTTGAGACATGTTGGTTGTAGGATTCAGTTTATGAAGTCAGTATTCTTTTGCAGGATTTTCTATTATCAAGTGGAAAAAAACCCTCTGGTTCCTGGGGGACTGTGCTTATTTAAATAGACTCCTGCATTCTAAATTGTGCTTTAATTGGAAATAAAATCTGATTCACTCTCTTAAGATCATGATATTGATCAGACTTGAGGGAGCAATAGACCCACATGGTGGTTCTGTTGTTAAAAAGACTTCAAAATAGCAGCTTCATCCCTAGTGCAAGGATGATGAGAGGCTGCCACAGGAAATGAATCAAGACTTTTCTCAAAATACTTATCTCTAAGGTTGCTTTTAAGACAGCAGTTCTGTATGTGAAATCTAAGCCAAGGTCATTGTAGTTTCCTGCTCATTTGAAATTTGTTGACATTCGTAATTTCCTGCTTCTGCTGTAGTTTGAAACATGTTTGCCAGCAAATTATAGGGTTTTTTTTCATATTGTCAGAGTTTGATTAATGATAATTATGCTGATGCACTATTTCGTAGATGAAAGTTAGTGGTAACATAAAATTTCTTCCAGTCTTTCTCATTAGAGTTCCACTTTGGGCCCAATGACTACTTTTCTAATTCAGTCCTGACAAAAACATACAAGATGAAGTCGGAGCCAGACAAGACAGATCCCTTTTCATTTGAAGGACCTGAAATAGTTGATTGTGAGGGGTAAGGAAAACTGAAATTCTAAAAAGCTTCTGAAATAAAAATGCTTAATTTTTTGCTTACTGTGATAATGATTAGTAAAGATAAAATTGTTACTGACTTCAAAACTGGGAATGTTTGTAGGGGTGACGGTCTCAGCATGCAGAAGTAACAGATGCATAGATGGAGATATATTTTAACATTGTGTACATTTTAAAATGAACACCTTTCAAATTTAATAGTTCTCTAATTGAGGTAACAAACCTTTTATTTCCAGATAACTGGGTAAACTATTTTTAGTCATTACTTTTCACAGACTACCCCTCTCCTCAGTCTTATAAGTAGTCTTGGACTCTCTTGGATTCTTGTCATCTCCTCAGCAATTTTTATTCCAGCAGGAATTGGTTTATTATCATCAGGCAGGAATAGGTCATGTGTACCGTATGTTCTTACAGCCTGTTTTGAGGCTGGAACATAAAGGCCATGCAGTTTGATCCTGGCAGCTGTGGCTGATTCAGCAATTATTTTTAATTTTATTTTTATTGATTTTTGCAAAACATAATCAGAAAACAGCTGTGGATGGTGAATTCTCATGTGTGTTCTGGAAGTCTGTTGACCTGAACACCACATTAAAGTTTTTTGGGGGTGAAAGAATAGTTCCAGCTAACCTAACCCTTTCTATTCTCATCCACGATCTCTGCTCTATAACTAAATTCCAGTGCCATACCAGAGCAGAGCTGACACAAATGAAAAATGGTTTTTGTATCCTATTTTTCTTAGCATCTAAGTATTCTTTTCTCTTGGTGATTATATGGTTTTTAGGGTTTTTTTCCTACCCATTCAAGGATGTATTTTGTGGTTTGGTTTTTTGGGTTTTCTAACTCAAAGATATCCTAAATACTGGAAACATCCTAAATATTTGGTTTTTTGAAGGCATGCTGACAGCCTCAAAAACTCTGGACTTTCAGTGCTACATGTTGGCTTTTGAATCCAGCATTTACCTGCAGTGAGGCAAAATGTGTTCTTGGATGTTTAGTGAAAGTTGTGCCTAAGTAACAGACCACTCCTTTTTGAAGAAAACTTTAGATGTTTCCTGAGGAAGGTGTTAGATATGGTACAGGTAGAGCAGGAAAACATGTCTTGTGTCTTGTTATACAAGTATAAATCTGTGACTTTGGCCGTCTATCTATAGGACAAGATTTTTTGAGGCATTTAAGGATTACTGTGACACCATTATTTCTATCATAGGAGAATTAGCTGTGTTTGACCCTCACTCTTTGTGACGTGCAGCTTTGGGTTAAACTTGTTTGAATGGAGAGAGACTTTTCACTGAGTATCAGTTTGTACAGCAGCAGAATGGAACTGAAAATTAGGCTCTTTTCAGCTTGATGTGCTTGGCTTCCAAGTCAGTTTGAGTACTGGTCTTTGGAGAGCTCAAACATCCCTCTCCCTGGCCACTCTTTGGACTTGCATTCTTAGGGTAAATGGACTCTGCCTTGACCTGTAGCTAAAGCATATCATGTATTGTTTTCTAACGATAGTCTGACTGGTGAGATTTTTTCTGGAATAGCTTTATCCTGTCCTTGGTTACAAAAGTCCAGCTGTTGGGCTGGAGGTATTGAATTGTGGGTAGAGTGGTTACTCTGCCAAGACAAACTTTTATAGCATTTTCATTCAGGGAAATATTTGACCTGTCCAACATACACATCATCTCTAGGACTATGATCCAGTTCATATTTTGTCAAGCAGCTTTATCTAGAGAGTGATAAGCCATCTTGGCCTTGATGAAGTTGCTCTGCTGCTCAATTCCTTTTTTTCCCTGGTGCCTTGAGTTAAAATGCTGTTTCTTATGTGCTGTCTCTAGGTGTACCATTGACTGGAAGAAAGGAAAAAATGTTACAGTTAAAACAATCAAGAAGAAACAGAAACACAAGGGCCGAGGCACTGTTCGGACAATTACTAAACAAGTACCTAACGATTCATTTTTTAACTTCTTCAGCCCAATAAAGGGTAAGCTTGGAAATTAAGAATTTAGGATCCTTACAATTGTGTTTATATATATTTGTATTTTATATTTGTATTTAAGTGACTTAAATATTCAATCTATTTATGCTGCTGCATCGTAAAGTGCTTACTAGAGGAGGATTGCAAACTCTTGCCTATCCAAACAGATTATTTTGTTCTGATGTTATTCTGTAGAATGTGACCAGTGGGTGTGCAGTGTAAATAGGATTCATAGTATGGAAAGAGTCTCTCAATAGACTCTCTTAAAGAAGTTGACATGTTTTACCACAGGATGGCTCCATGCATCAGTTTGTTTCTAACATGCAAAAGAAATGTGTTCCGTTGTTAGTCAAGTTACAGCATAGAGGTTTCATTGAAATCTCTGTGACAGAACTTTCTGTAGTTTCTTCTGTGATTAATCAGTGATCCCTGATACTCTGTACATAATTTTCTCATTTTCCTAGTCTAATGTTAGATGTGTGCTCACATATTAAACAATCCAGATGGATTCCAAAACCATTATTTTTTTCTTGGTACATCTTTCTTTGTCCTGTTCTGTAAATACAGATGAGGGAAGTAGTTTATTTTGTGGACTAAAAGGGTCCTGGAAGAAAGGCAGTGAGGGACTTTTTGCAGGGGCGTGTATTGACAAGACGAGGGAAATGGCTTTAGGCCAAAAGAGGGGAGGTTTAGGTTAAATATTAGGAAGAAAATCTTGATGGTGAAAGTAGTGAGACACTGGAACAGCTTGGGGCATCCATAACTTCTGTGGGCATTCTCAGAAGTGTTCAAGGCCAGACTGGATGGGGTTTTCAGCAACCTGGTCTTGTGAAAGGTCTCCCTGCCCAGGGCAGCTGGGTTGAAACTTAGTCATCTTTAAGGTCCCTTCCAGCCCAAACTGTTCCGTGATTCCAGAGGTGTACTGAACAAAATGGTTCTTGATTCTTTTGTGGGCTATTAACAAACTACCTGTCCCTTCCAATTACCACTGCAAATCCCCATGTATGTGGGTTAAGAAACATAGGATATGTATTTCCAAAGTTGGGGGTGGTTTGCTCCAGAAATGTCCTTTAATTTTTGTTGCTGCTTAGAGGAAAGGATGGAGATTTGTCTGCTGTTAAGTTGTTCTTTTAAATACTCAAAGGGTACACTTTGAAATTAGCTGTATAAGATAAGACACTGACATCTGCTGGTAGTGGATACTTGCATTTTCAACTTGAGAACTGAGCCAAATGATCACTTTTACAGTAGATCACATGGTAGTGTAGAGAAGGGAAATACATTTTGATTTGTGTTGGGGTTTTTTGCATGACTTGATTTTTTTGTTGTTGGTTAGTTGGTTGGTTTTTTCTTTAAACAGAGCACCCACCCTCTTCCATGCTGGTTACAGTACTGGGCCTCTTCTCAACAATGCTTTGCAGATTAATTTCAGAATGTTCATCTGTTTAGTTCCTCTTGGTTTTGGGGAGAGGAGATGATTTGTAGTGCTCCAGCTAAATGAAGTTGCTGTAATTACAGTATTAATAGAGAAACAAAATATGTTGATCCTCTGAATCAATATGTATGTCCTCTGAACCCATCCTTGTAGAAAGAGTATTTCCTGTGCAGAAATCCTTTACATCCAAATGGCAGCTTTAATGCTTTACAACACATGAAATTCTTACAAGTATGATTTCTGTAGGTTTAACTTAATACTAATCTGAATTGTCATAGTTTTAATATTTACCCTATGAAGCCTTTATATCCTGAAAGTTTTCTAGTATGAGAAAGTCTTTATACTGTTTTTTGTCATCTTGACTATTGAGGTGGGTGAGACTATACAAGTGTTTCTTAAATTTGTTGTCTTTTCTTTTTGCAGTATCTGGTGATGGAGAGTCATTGGTAAGTTTTTGAAATAGCACAATTGCTCTTTGCCACATCCTTTTTTGCCAAGTCATTGCATAGTTGACTATAGGGCTCTTTTATTAAGTACTGTATATTTTTATCGTTATTTTTGCTTTTTGACAAAGCTGAGCTTCACCTTGATAAAGTGAAAGATACTGTCAGCTTCTCCAAGTAATCCATTGACAGGTCACTGTTACACAACTTGCTGATCCAAAACATTTCCAGTGGTCACTGTTGGGGAGGTCATTATTTTCCCTGCCTACTCAGCAGTACAGCATAGCTGGTACCTGACTTCTTTAAAAATCAGTCTGGAGCATTCTGAGCAATTCTGCAATGTCAGAGCCAGCCAAGTCTGTGTGAGCTTTTCAACAAAAGGTGCTTTGGCAGGACACTAACCTGTGTGTGGGAGGCTTGTACAGAAAATCTCAGTTCTGCAAATCCAGATTTAGATTTTATTGTTACAAATTTAAGTATGCTGAAAGTACCTATGACCCGAAAGTTGGTGATGACAGTGTGATGTTTTCCCAAACCTGTTACTTTGAAATATTTTCAACTGCTTCTGTGTAGCACATTGCATTTGCAGTAGAAAACTCAAATTGACTTGTCTTACAGGATGAAGACTCAGAATTCACTTTAGCAGCAGATTTTGAAATTGGACACTTCTTCCGTGAAAGGATAGTCCCTCGTGCTGTGCTGTATTTCACCGGGGAAGCTATAGAGGATGATGATAACGTATGTATGCAATTAGCATTTTGTTTATTAGTCAGCATATAGAAGCATTCTTCTTGCTTTCTGATTAGACTAGGATGAAGTATTAATTGTGTGAGAATAACAAAAAAAATCCCTGCAGAGATTCCTGCTACTTGGGGGATAGGAAAGGGTCATTCAGCTTGCTCTAAGTTGTTAATCTGCTTCTGGAAGAGGATTAGTTTCAGTTATAGTGTTTGATTATGCTACACCTATTAATGCAGAAGTTTTTATGCAAATACCAGCAGAGCTAATTAAACCTTGGGTTTGTTTTTCAGTTTGAAGAAGATGAAGAAGGTGAAGAGGAGGTGAGATGCACACTATATTTTTTATAGATTACTGATTGCCTATTCTATTCCAGTGCCAGGAATAGTTCTATATGGAGAAAAAAACAGTTGTTCATAAATGCTCTTGTGCATGGTACTTCTTTCCAAAAGACTTCAGCGTTCATGACTTGCAAAACTGTGCCTGGTTTTTCCTTTTCATAAAAGTAATTTCTGCAAGAGCATATATCCATTTTTTACCTAGTATATTGAAAGCTGTTTTCTGACGTGAGACAAATATTAAAGGCAAGCTCTTATTTTCCCTAGAGTGCTGCATGATAAATATCTTTTCCTTAGGTGGTAGGGGAATTCAGCTGTCAGCTTTTAGTTGTCGTAAGATTGAAGACTGGGTCTTAACCAAATGCAAAGTAAAAAAGGGGGAAGTATGCAACTGCTCAGCATAAATAATGTAGACTGGCTCTGGTCTATTTGCAGTAGTGTTGTATGAACACAAACATGCTGTGAAAGGCTTTGCACAAAACCACTAAATATTACCATGCTTAAATGAACTAATATCCTTTACATGTTTTGCTTTACTGCTTTTACTGTGCTCTTCTTGCTAATTTGTCAAAGGTATGTCCCTGGCTGTTGTCAGCTTCAGCATAGCAGAGTACATCAGAGGTTATCAAGCTGCTGATCTGATGTGAGCTGGCAGCCTTCAGCATGCAGTCTCTTTTTATTCTGTGCTTAGGCTGTTGAGTGACTAAACATTTTCATATTTTTATTTTTTAAGCTGGGTATTGATAGAAGTGTGTATATGTATTTTTAATCAGTTTCCAGTGCCATATGTTATCACTTGGATGTAGTTGTAAAACTTGAATACAAAAATCCTGCACAGGAATGCATAGCCTGTCCACAGTAATTTAAATAGACAGAATCTTTGGAGGGAGACTGAAACGAAGAACAAAATCAAGCATATATACCTATTACCAGAACTAAAATTCCACATAATTTGTTAGGTAGAAGTTTAAAAATTGCTGTGAGACTGCAGCAGCAGCATCCATGCGAAGGTTGCTTTAAGCCATACTGAGACTTTTATATCATGTTTTAAAGATTTTGCATTTTTAACCTGGAAAATGTTGAATTCTTTTAAGTCAGCCCAGTGCTGACATTTGAAACACTCTGGAAAATAGCAATAATTTAATTTGCTACTTTGCTTTTTGTCCATTACAAAAAGTTGCACTTTTAACCTGTTTTAATTTCTGTTAGTTTATTTCTATTTTGTCATAGGAGTTGGAGGGGGAAGAGGAGGGAGAAGAGGAGGAAGATGCAGAGAGTGATCCTAAGGTAAGAACTTTTGTGTGCTTAGTCATAACACAGGCTATAATCATGAGCAGTGTAGCTAAGGGTAAGGGTATGATAGTTTGTGAAAAGATTAATCAAAAAAAAAACCACCCTAGCTTCTGACTGTAATGTTTTTATTACCTTTAGCACACTAATTGCTCTTAGAAGGGAAGTTAATGTTTCCATGAGTTGAGAAAATGCAGGTTTTGTCTTCTAACATGCACTGAGATAATTTCCAAACTGTGTGCCTTTGCTTCTTAATGGCATATCTGTGTAATGCTGATCTAGTTTTTGTTTAGAAAGGTCATATTCAGATGTTCTTTGGCTGGACTTCAAGCTAGAATTAGTCTGACAAATCTCAGCTAGCTTGTTTATTTTCTTTTCCATAGAATTGTTCTTTATCGTTGTCCTGATGGCTGCAGGTTAGACTCTACATGTCTGTACTTGGTTAGAAGTCAAAAAAAGTCAATCCGTAACTTTGAATTTGAAACTTTATGATACCTGGCTTAAAATTCAGCCTTGAGGGTTAGTGTTCCTTCTGATAGGTATTTTTCAGTTCTTCAGTCATGGTAAATGCTTATGTTTAGTGAGGCTGGGACGGTGATGACAGACTTGTGTTCATGTAGTTCTTAAAACATCAGCTTTTAATTTTTTATAAAGACAGATGAAAAAGTGAAAGGCATGCAAAACTGCTTGATCTTTGGATAAAAGCCTTAACAGCAGCTTGACATGTCACTCTTCTTTATATAGTTTTATACATCATCGTATCATTTGTAAATGGTTTTTGTCACTATCAAGAGTCAAGTTTGTTTTTCTTTAATGAGTAATTCTGTGTACTAAAGAAAGTCTGTCTTGTAAAAAGATTAATCAAACAGGGTTAGATTAGCAAAAATCAGTATTCTGACTCTGCTCTGTAGGATTTAGATGCAGTGGTGTACCTGTATTGGGAAAAAGCTGGACAACTGAGAAACAATATTAGTTCAATATATGTTTGTGTGAAGTATCTTTCTAGAGGATTTGGTATTCTGTAGGGAAAAGAAAGCTGAAGTTATCTTGGAAGGTTATGGTTGTTGCCTCCTGTATTATTTTGTACATTTCACTTTTCATCCATGCTGACAGTTCCTTTCAATTTTTTCCCATTTAGGTGTAATATAAGTCTGTTATTCATTCATACATTTCTAGGTAAGGTGGAATTCCATTCATACCTAACTCCCAAGAGTCCCATTTGTAGTCATGCAATGTGGTTTGTTTTCTAGGGTTTTCTGTTTGGTTTTTTTTTTGTTTGGTTTTTTTTTTCCTTGTATGGGGAAAAGAAATGGGGAATTGGTGACTTCAGAGTTTAGGTGTTATTAGTAAAAAATAGAAAGAAAAGGGTGTAGAGGTACCTTTAAATTATATGAAGTAGATTTTTCAGAACTACTCTCTGCCTTCCTGGCATACGTTCTGCTTTGCCTTTGTAGCAATCAAACTGCATTTCATATACACATGATAAAAGATACTGAGACTTGTCAGACTTTATTTTTCCTTGTTTCTGGTTTGATGTTGCATCTCTTTACTGTTTCTAATGCACTTGCAAATTATTTCCTAAACATCATCTCTGCTCTTCCTAAACTCTTCTAAGTCATCAGCTTACTTAGGATGTCTTTTCCAGCATCTTATTTATGCTGCCTGACAAAGGCAGGCAGTCACTCTTAGAAGCATTTCCTTGATCTCTCATGATTCTGCACAGGTATTGTTCTTCTGCTCATCTGTCTCTTTATTTAAAAGAAGAAAGAAAAAGTTCCTTCTGTTGTATACTGTCATCTTTCACCTTTCATCCCATTCCTCACAGAGAACAATGCCTGCAACAGCCTTCATACTTCTTCCCCCCCGCTGGTATTTTAGGCTTGTGTTTTTTTATTTTAATTATTTAGAAGAAGCTATAATCCTTCCTGCTCATTCCCTCTGCTTAGATAGTGCCCTTCCTTGCCTTTGTTAAACTCAAAATGGAGCTGTGCTTCTGTTGGTTTTTGGTAGCTCAGCATACGTGCACTGGTGGTTCACCTGCAGTAATAGAACATCTGTTTGTCACAATGGCTTGTCTGATGTCCAGCTGCAGTCTGTTACACCAGCTGTGTTCCCTCCCTACAGTTAAAAATCACTGGCTCCAGTTTTTCAAGTCAACTTGTAATTATTTTATTTTCTTTTTTGACAATTGATACCCCAGTCCTGTCCTGTTTTCCATTCTTTCTCCTGCTCATACCATTTTCTGGTCCTCTTTCCCTGTTCCTTGCCTTTCTTTGCCTTCTAGTTCCCACCCCCTGCTTTTCTTATCTAGATTAATTTTCTTTTTTATATACACAAAAATAATTAGTCTGTTTTCCTTTCAAATCCAGTTTCTCCTTTTTAGTCATTTTCATATTACCTCCTCCTTTATTTTTGTAGTACATTTGCTGCATGTCAACACTTTCTGCTTTGTGAACTTTTCCTTCTTCCTTCCTGTGAATTTTTAAGTACATTTGAGTTGTTCAGATACAACCAGGTCATTATCATCTTTTACACAAAGCACTTGTGCCATATATAAGTTGTGGCTTTGGAAGACTGAGCAGTCAGATTGAAAGTAGCTCCAGAAGATGCTACAAAACTGGATAATGTAACTGGTTTTCTCTAGTGTGTTTTTCTATGTGTTTACATGTCCCATTCCTTTAGCTGCCTTTGTTTCACCTTGCCGAGGCTGTGCTTGAATTGAGAAGCAGCTGACAGGATAATGCAGAGTGCTGATTTGAATCATGAGCAAGAGCTGCTCTGTGTGTGTGAGACTGCATGGGCTTCAAGGTCCTTTGTCTCCTGAGTTACAGTGTTAGAGTGGCAGGACCTGTCAGCCGCAAATTTGTTTCCAGAGCCAATGGTGGAGGGAGACAGTTTGGGTTAGGTTTGCTTACTTAAATCCAGCTAGCTTGGGGTTTACATTCTGATATCCTTGCTTTTTCTCATTCAGTAATGTAGAATAGGAACTAAAGATAGGATGCAGCTTTAGGTCCCATAATTGGACTATTCCATTGAAGATGTTTCAGAAAGGCTTTCTACCGTCTTCACTGGAAAGGACATCAGATTTAGTGCCTGCTGCCTGCCTTGATACTGCTGTTGGCAGCAGAGTTCTTGGGGATTCAGATGAGATCTTGGTGATCTGCCTATTCCTGCATGGCTACATTAGCAGATGGGAAGCTTCCCAGAAAGTGAATTGGAAAAGTAAGGAGATAAAGACTTGATTGCTCTTTGAATCACCTAGGAAGGTATTTTTCCTAGTGTGTTTAAACACTGAAGACTAAACAGAAATTCAAAGTTTTGAAAAAATAAAATTGCTAAAATAAATGGAATGGAAATTTTGGATTTATGTCCCTGTCCTCTAGGACACCAGTTGATCTAGATGGGCAGACATGGTGGGGTTTGTGTAGGAAAGTTATGAAAGCAGTATTAACTCAGACCTACTTTCTTCTCTGTTTTAGCTCTAGGTTTGTGCAAAGTTTAGGTGCAATTTTTAATTCTGAGAAAGTGAGGCAATAAGTGAGAGGGAGTAACAAAAAACTGTTTATTGATCTTTGTTAGCAAAAGACAAAAATAGGTGGGAGTCTAACTCAGATTGTTCATATCCATTGGAACGGCATCTTAAACTAAAGTTAAAGGTCCAGAGTAGTTTAAACTCCTTTCACAGAGTAAGTGAATAGGAAATACTTCAAGGATATAAAAAATTTTAAATCCTACTAATTTTAAGATGAACTTAAATCTGCTTATGGTTACTGTAAAGAGTGTGTTTACAGCCAGAAGAATTCTTGTCTCTGTAGCCCTGGTAGTGATCTTGAGTACATGTGTTTACTGCTAAATTTATTTTTAAATAAAGATGCAATTCCTCCTTACCTTTGCTAGTTCAAGTCTCTCTGATCTTTATTGCCTGGCCAATGCACTTCACTACTAAGATACCATGGGAAGTTAATATAGGGAAGTAGAGCATGAACAGAAACCTCGCCAGGATGAGGTGATAAATGGCACAGGGGCTAAGGCAGATCAGTGGTAGTGATTGGCTGACCCGGTGTCACAAAGTCTGGGCTCTGCAGGAGGAGTAGGCTCAGCCTTTAAAGCCCAGCCTGAGGGAGTCTGGATGTCGGCTCTCCATCACACTCACAGCTTGGGGTCTGGACCCTGATCTTAGAGGATCCAGCAAAGGCCAGAGATGAGTTCCAGTGTGTACGTGCCTGCTGGAGCAGCTGTTAACACTGGGAGGAAATTGTGGTCTCTTCATGCTGGTGTCCTTTGGGATTAGGCTGTGAGATGCTTGCACGACATTGAGGGTAGCTGAAGGCAGCGTGGAGCTCTCATGCTGGCTTCCTCAGCAAGGTCAGTGCTGTGTTTTAAAGTGGTGGGAAAACATGGATTGTGGTGGAGTCTGGATCTTAAATACTGCCTTGATACTTAGGTCCTGCTTAAACATTTGGTATATATGGCCAACACAGGTACACCCTCAAATATAAACTAAAAATTGTACAAAAATAGCAGTATTTGTCTCAAAATCCTCCAACAACTGACTCAGATCCAGGAACCCTCAAACTGTATTTTTTTTTTTTTTGTCTGAGAGCAGTAATCAACACTGAAAGGTCCTTAAAAAAGAACTTTGTGATCTCTGTGACTCAGTTTTTACAGGATAAACAGTTATACGCAGTAATAACTGATTTAAGTGTTTACAGAAATAAGGAAAAGATAATGAAGTTTACTAGAAAATAAAACAAGTGCTTTGGTTGATCATTAAAATTTGATGGTAATGGTTGCAGTGGTCAACCTAAGTGTGTCTTGATCTAAATATAACAGGTGACTAGGAAGGAAGGAGGGAGATGGAAAGGTTTTTTAAGTACATTTTAAATAGCTTTGTTATTTTATCATGGCTCTTATCCAGAATTCAAAGAGGAGAGGAAGTGAAGCTGCCTGCACACTACTCTGGCCATGTTCAAATACCAAGCAGTTAAAAGAAGAATACAAACCTTTAAAAAACTTCAGATAAAAAGGCTGCTGGTTTTTGCCTGCCCCTCAATAAAAAGGAATAACATGCAATGTACTACCAGTGGCAGTTAAATTTTAATTTAAGAGCAAGAATGCTGATTTTGTGTTCTGTGTAAACATGTCCCTTTTCCTGTATTTAGTCCCCGATCAGTGCAATTTAAATCACATCAGTGTTACTTGGAACTTCAGGCAGATGAGAGAGGACAAAGTTACAAGTTAGCCAGATGTGCTGGGTGAGGAATACCACAAGGAAGAAATATGAAAGGTCTCTGACACATCTGTGCATTTGGCTCTAATCCTGAATTGCAGCAGGAATGATATGACCACTCTGACCATAAAGCAGTTCTGGTGAGGAACAGAGAAACAGCCTGGATTTAGTGCAGGTTATCAAGGGCAAAACTTCATGATAAGGAAGTTTAAATTAGTTGCACCTATTCTTTCTCGCTAGAGGCAAAACGCTTCAGTTGTCTTAGCTCTTGATGTACACTGAACTTGGCATGGGTACATATTTTATAGCACATAAACCTCTTCTTTAGGATAGTAACTAAGGAACATTTTACTTTGCATCAGTGACATTCAGGGTGGCATGTTTTATACCTTTATTTTCTTTACTAGACTGCAGCAGGTTTCTGTGACTGCTGTTTGTGTATAAGTTGTATTAGGAATGGTAGGGGAAGAAGCAAAGTGGAAATTCACTGAATAAATTCTGCTTTTTAAGAATGCTATTTTACAATGGGAAAAAAACAAGAAGTGCAGAGTAAACCTGAAGTTCTTAGCTGTTTTGAGTACTTGTTCTAATTCCCAAATACACTTCTTTTGCCAAAGGGGAAGTTGTTAAACTACCTAATGAAGGTGTTTCTACCTTAACATATTCGGTTTAACATACGGACTTCTTGCCCAGTGTTAAATTATTGAATAGTTACCTGCTGGTGATGCAGAACCTAGAAGAAGTCAACACATTAATTACATTTTTATCACCTTAGCAGAAAGGGCAAGGCTCCTAAGGAAAAACTCAGACGTGCTGCAGAATAAGCAGCCTGACTTCCTCCCTCCTCAGAGCTGGAGGAGGTGGCAGTTTATTGTTAAAATTGCTTAAATAGGGCTGGAAGTCAAATACAGCCTCTGGTTGAGGGGACTAGATGGTGGTTTGCTTTCTTGTTTTCTTGAACTTTGGCCTACAGGATGCAGTGTTAACAGCAGAAAAATAGATGAAAAGTTATGGAGTACGAAGCAGCTGGGGGCAAGGGGAAGCCAAAAAAATGTGGTGACTGTTGGACTTTCATGATGTAGCTTGAGTTTTCATGTAGCATTTTTGTACATGCTAGTGATACCTAGTTGATTCAGAACTGCATAGCCAGTTTCTCTGTATTTGTTGGACTGTTTTCTTTTATGCCAATTTAATTTTTAACTGTTTATTTTCTCTTTCCCTTTATGCAGAAAGAGTCCAGCCAACCTGCTGAATGCAAACAACAGTAATAAGGAAATACCACTTGGAAGTGATATTTGAACAACTTGTAACAAATAGTTGGATACCTGGCCTGCAGTTCAGGATATTCTATCGCTGCAGCACAATCTTATTAACAATGCTTAAAATTAATTTGTTTTAAAATGCATGATTTTCACTAACTTTATTGCTTAACATGTACAGTGGCAACTTCAATGCATTTGGGAAATATGAGGTTTAAATAAAGCACACTCTACAGCCGTTGGTACACTGTAGCTAAGTATGTCAGTAGGCCTTTAGAGCCTTTTGCCCTATGCATAGGGAAATAGTCCAGACTACCATGTGAGGATTATCCATTTTCTTGCTCAACATTGAAAATTGTGGAATAGCAATGTGCTGAGAAGCTGAAGTAAATGGATTACATGTATGGTAGCTGAAACAGATAGAGCAATATGACTTTTTTGCTAGTTCCCTCCCCCCTTTTTTAATGTTTCTTGCAACCTACAGATTGAACTAGTGCTTAAGCAGCTTTAAATGTCATATTTATTATCTCAGTACAAGCAGTTGAGTTGAAGTAATTTTACTTCATTGAAGAGGGTGTCATATTTGAGACTTAGTTGTTCATCTTACTATTTATTTATTCATGTTTGTAAGTACTTTGACAGAATTAGTGCTTTTTAATAGTTTTTAATATACTTGAAAAATCTTCTTCCTCTTTTGCATACAATATGGGTACTTGTAAAACAGGTAATTCAAAGTGGTCTCAATGTTGTAGTCTAGACAGAAGAAACACATTCGCATCAAAATGACAACTCTTTTGGATGAAGATCAAAATACAAAGACCAAACTGTTGCTGTTGGTGGAAGTGGGTTGCAGCCAAAGAACCAGACAATTTCCAGTAGTTACTGCTTAGTGTCCAGCATGAAAGGACCTTTCACTATGAACACGGAAATTTATCAAAATGAGTCAGTTCAATAAATTGAAGTTTGGGTGTCTTACTTGCAACACTGAAATTATTCCATTCCACAGTTTGTTTTATTTAAAGTTCTGAAGTCTTCAAAACTACCTTTTGTTGTTGTGTGGCACTTAAGGTACACGTTTCTAGTTTCAGCATCCATTACCAACCTCTGGCAGCAGTTGAATAACAGCTGTATCAACACTGTGACCAGGCATGTAGAGTGCTCCAGCCTTACCTTACACATTTGTAACTTAATACGGTGTTTTCAATTTGTACAGAATAGATAGAATATTCTATTAAAGTTGTGAAACATGATTGGTGGTGCCTGTCTGGTCCCTAATGCTTCCTAGGAGAAATGAGCATCCTGCTGTGAATGGTGGAGTGTTAAGCACAGCACCTTCCAGCTGTTTGGCCATACAGCTCCTGGCTCAACATCTGCCTTTGCCAAAAGCCAAAACAGGAGCCCTTGTAAATACAGCAGTGTACAGTTCTTTGATGTAAATCAGAACAAACTTGCTCAATTTGCAAGCAAATAGTCTGGAATCTTCTGTAGGAGTTGGGGTTTTTAGGGAGGCAGCATCATTACAAGATTCCACATGATCCATGCACTTTGGTCATGGACTGAATGAGGTGCTGGGGGACAAAGTTGTTTATGAATGTTAAGGTACTCCCACGTCTGACCTTGCGGTCAGAAAATGTAAAGCTAATGCTCAGGTGCCATAGTGTTAAGGCAAGAATGAGGAAAGAAGGCAGGAAAAGGGATAGGGCTTTATTTTAAAAAGTTGGATTTTGTAACCTAGTCTAACTGCAGTGCATGCTGGCAGGCATGGAGAGCAGTGTGAAGGCATTTCTGACAAGGACAGGAAGGAATGAATGAATGGAGCTTGCCCATGTGCAGACTGGCTCACAGTGTTGGGGACATCAAATAAAGAAAATTGACCTGGTTTCTTTCTCTTGGAAGAAACTGAATAATAGTTCCCCATCCTCAAGCAGTACTTTCCACTACATGGTTAAACAGGAGTGCTGCTACCTGGAGATAAACATCTGCAAATTAGCACACCAGAGTAATTTATGTACACGAATCCTGAAAGGCTGACTTCAATTTTGAGAAAACGGGAAATTCCAGAACATGTGGAGCAAATGTGCCAGCATCTAGGGAGTCAGATGAGACGGGCAGGTAATGAAGCTGCCTAGCAAGATCCTAGGGAAAGCGATGGGAAAGCTGAGCTGGGATTCATTCAAGCAGAGTTAATACCGGTTGACACAGCCTAATAGAAAACAGATCTTGTCAAAACCCAGCCATGCTCTTCCCTTTGCAGATCTCACTGATAATGGCAGAGATGAGCAATTCTTATACTTCTCTGTTTTTACTTACAGACTTTGGCTACCAGAAACGAACTGGTACCTGTACAGCTCATTCTAACAAGAGTGAAGAACTGATAAGGTGGTAGGCAGAGTGTGATGGCCAGATAAATCCAGGCTGGATGGTAAATCCAGGCTGGAAGGAGTGTGGGTGTGCAAAAACCCCCAAATTACTGTTTGAATGAAAATTTTTTGTAAAAATATTGGTGTGTTTTGAAGACTGAGCCTTGAGACAAATAAATGAATGCCCTATGCGAAGCTAATGGGACATCTTAAAAATGGTGAGGTGATAGCAAAAAGTCCATGTGCATCCATGTCTGATTACCATCTCGGCATCCTTATAAAAACCCTGAAGTTTAGTCTGTAGGAACATGCTTCGGTGATGCAGCCTTCATGTTGGTGGCTTCTCACTTGAGGGAGGAAAAAACTCCAGTTTTGGGCCTGAAAGTTGAAGCAGCTGGAAGCACTCCAAGAGAAATTTATCTGGCACGTTGCCTGCTCAGGATCCTGTGTGATTAACAGCCTCTC
Organism: Parus major; assembly: GCF_001522545.3. Classification (NCBI taxonomy): domain Eukaryota; kingdom Metazoa; phylum Chordata; class Aves; order Passeriformes; family Paridae; genus Parus; species Parus major. The sequence goes on from NC_031774.1 coordinate 14,430,397, forward strand.
AGCACTTGGGTTGTCTAGGAAGAGAGCCTTGGAGGTACTGCCCTGCTGCCCTATCTGATGACAGGAACAAAAGGCAAATGATCTGCTGCCAGCTGAAACTTGGGCACAGCCTGTGGCTTCTCAGTAGTCCAGCACAGCATCAGGTCACCTTCCTGGAAATTTGGTATTCGGGATAACAGAGTTTTTGGTTCAGTTTCAGTATGTTCAGTTATTTGGGGTTTGCTATTTGGTTAGGATCTGTGGTACCTGGAAAAATTAAGATGGTCTCTGTGTGTTTCCACTCTCCTCATTAAACGAGCTTTTCCTGTTTTCAAATAAAAGAGACTCATAATAGATTCACGCTCGGTTAAATGCTGCCTTGCCGGCAGTTCCTCAAGCAAATGAGGTCTCGCTGGGAAGCCAGCTCAGCACAGCGCTGTCCGGAGCCCCACGCTGCACAGGGACACGTAAGAAGAGGTCAGACTAGTTCAGCACGAGGAAATCACTCGCTCCCTGCCAGTTCAGCCGTGCAGGGGTGACTTCAAGATGTGAGACATGGCCCGGCTGCCTGGCATTGCATTGAGCTAGCACCACCTTACGAACTTGTGCTTGAAATGTGCACCTTCTTAAGCATTTTTGCTCCAGCCCTGTTGGAAACAATTCTAGTTCTGGAAACATCCTTTTAAGTCAAGCTGCCAGGAAAGATGCAGAGGGACTGTTTAGAAGACATATACTCAGGACAAAGGGCTTCAATCTGAAAGACAGCAGGTTTAGATCAGATATTAGGAAGAAATGCTTTATTGTTAGGGTGGTGTGGCACTGGCACAGGTTGACCAGTGAGACTGTGGATGTCCCATCCCTGGTAGTGTTCAAAACCAGTTTGGATGGGGCTCCGAATAACCTGGTTTAGTGAAAGGTGCCCCTGCTCATGGCAGGGGGTTTGGAACAAGATGATCTTTAAGGTCCCTTCCCACCCAAACTGTTCTGAGTCTGTGACAAATGGCGGTGTATAAAAACAAGAGTGCTGCATTTGTGCTTTTTATCCTTGGCCTCTTCCCAAGGATTATTATTGTATTGTATTATTCCCCAAGTAAACTGATTTTATTTCAATACCTATTTAGGACTCCTCCCGTGAAGCTGAAGTCCTCCCATTTTTTACCTTTGCTGTCCACGTTTTTCATTACAAATTGGTGTGCAAACAACTGTTGCAGTACCTGTGACCTGTGTGTGGAAGAACCTTCATCCTCCCTTTCCCAAATGGTTTATAGTCATCACACTAATAGCAGGAAGAATTTTTTTTTTCCATTTGCTCATATTGATGTCCTAAATACCACCAGCCTCTCACGGGCCAGGGCCATGAATCCTAAACAATAACTGCCCTAAGTCACTCTGGTTTGACAAGCATCCAAGAAAAAGAAAAGAGGGAAAAAAAATGAAAAAATCCAAGCCTATGTGCTGTTAATGAGGCATCATGTGAATGAAGACTGAGCAGTTTGTCAAGTGCCAGCTTTTGTTTCCAGACTGGCTTTCCTCTCCGCTGGTTCACCTTGCCATTACACAAGCGAAAACGCTCGCTCCACCCAGCAGCGCTCACCTCTTGCACAAGCTGCCTTACCCTCCAGATTTTACCGTGGGAATTTGGACATGGCGTGGGGATGCCAGAGCTGGTTAATACAACCCAGTGAGCCTGTGCTGCAGCTGCCTGCTCTGCTTCACACGGCCTCCTGGCTTCTATCAGCCTCCCTGGTAACAGTCCCCCACTGCAAAAAAGATCCCTCCCAGTAAAGTTCCCCAAACACCATCACCGGTGATGCTGTGGCTTCTTGCTGGCTCGCCCCTGCCTCCCTGCTTGCCCCCAGCACCTGCAAGGTGGACATAACCCATACTAGATCCATCCTAGCTTGAGAAATAGGGCTGAAAAGAAGGGAAACACTAGGGAAAGGAATTTATCCATCATTCATCACAACCCTAAGGGTGGAACAAAAAAATAATAATTTGCCCCTGTTTGGGGCGGAAACCAAATAGCATAGGATGGTTTGATCTATCATTGATGCGAGATTTTGCACTGCTTGTGAGCTGTGAAATTGCTTATTTTTTACAAAGTAAATTCACTCTGGTTTTTGAGTCCACCTTCTAGGGATAAATGAGAACTTGCTTATGTGTTTATAGCATTAATGTCTATTTGATCAACTCTGTTAAGGTCACGCTTAGGAGGAGGTTGGGAATTTTTTTTATTATTGGTTTTTTTTTTTTACTTAACACAGTTATCTGGTCTTCCTTCTTCCTTTTCATGCTTAAGGCACATTCCAAACTCTTTGATTTGCCTGAACAGAAAGAGTATGAGAGAATGAAGGTTGGGCAAAAAATGAGTATTGGAGTTCATACTAAAGCCAACTGCTGAAGTCAGCGATGGGATATAACTTGTTAGGGGAGTTGCAGCACTTGCTGCAGAGGTCATGCAGAGCTCCTGCACACGAGTGAATAGTTCAAGGCGTTTTGATGCAGAGAAAAAACAATTAAGATATAACTGCTGCTGACATTCCGCTGAGCCGTTTCATCTCTTACCGCTTCAAAAAATCAGGGAAAAACAAATTATGTACTTTCAGTCTGAGATTTATATAGGCTGAATTGTTGCTTAGCCTATGAAAAGATCAAAAAGGAGATCTTTGAAGACAGATTGCCTACAAAGAACACTGGACTGTTATTACACCAAAAAAAAAGAGGTTAATAAGCACAGTTCAGGTCAAAACGTAGGCAAGTGCGTATGTGCAATAAAGTGTTTGCAAAGGCTGCTTGCTCAGGCGTTTCAAAGCCGGGCAGCACGAGGCAAAATCATGGAGCTGGCATCTGGAGCAGCAGCAGCAGCACAGCGTTCCACGTGTGTTCTGCTCTGCACTCAGCGACTCGCTGGAGCTGCTTTGGCTGGAAACTCCTGCGGCCACAGAGATGGCCTGGCTGGTTTTGGGATGGCCAAGGAGAGCAGATGGATGCCTCTTTCCCTCCACCCCCAGCTTCATCTTGCGCCCTCTGGGCAGCCGGTGTTTCAGTAGCTTTCTCCCTGTGAGGCCGAAGAGGCTGAAAACAAATACCCTGGGCCGACCCCCTGGGAACTGATTGCTCTTATGTCTGGGGACAGCGAACGAGCAGCACTCTGAGCATTCATCCCAACTCACAGCCTGAGGTCAGCAGCGTTCCCAAATCCAGGCAGGGGTGGGGATCACCCGTGTGGGTGCTCCTGCCCCTGGAAAAGAACCATCCATGACTTTGAAGCATCCCTGGGAGATGGAGACCAAAATGCAGAGCTGCAATAGTCATCCAGCTCCAGCAAAGCCCCTGGCACAGCCTGGCGCAAGGAATGCTGCCCCCAAGTCTTGTTCTCCGCCCCTCATCCCCCTGAGCATCCTTCCTCCACACCTGGCCTCATCTGCGGGCGCAGGGCAGGAGGAGGCAGAGGAAGGAGAGGAGGCAGCCCGGCCTGCCTTTCCCACCGCGATGTGCCGCAGCCTCTCCCAGCAGCCAGCCCGACCAGTACGCGGGTTTGCTGGGTGCGAGGAGCCCGCCAGCAGCAGCGCACGGCGGGTCCGATTTCAAAGCCGGCCCTGATGAAGACGCTGGGGGAAGGCAGCGCAAACAGACACCGTAATTGCGGTGCGCGCTTTCTCATCTCCGCGGCAAGTTGCAAAATGTGCCGCCTCCTCCCTTGTCAGCCGGGCTTTAATTGGCTTTAATGAAGAGGCAATTACATGATTTCAATTTTTAATTAAAGGGGGTGTTGGTGCAGGGGAGGGGCGACCGACCCCCTTCGAGCTCGTCAGTGGCACAAAAGGAGCTATCAGGGTATGGTGCAGTAGGGTTTTTGGGGTGCTCCTCCCTCATCCCCCTGGTCTGGGAGGGCTTTGTGGGGGCCCTGGACTGAATGGCAGGAGCAGATGGAAGCCAGATGCCTCCCAGCCAAGCCGCTGGCAATTGTAGATCTTGCCCCGGCACCCCCAGGCGAACTGCAATCAGCTTTTTTTTTTTGCTTTTTTTTTTTTTTTTTTTTTTTTTTTTTTTTTTGTGCCAGAGCCAGCAGATCAAAGGGACAACAAATAGAAATAGCTTTAAAAATTTAAAAAAAGAAAAAAATTAAAAAACCCAACCTCAAAAAGCCCTCCATAGCCAAACCAAGCCCTCCCCACACAATGCAACAGCCAGAAACACCTCCTGGAAAAAGTACTGGGTGCTTGTTGGCAGGAGGAGCTGCTGGGGTGGGATGAGTGTCTGAAAGCTAAAGAGCCAGAAGTGGGAGCTGATATTTTATTTTATTTTATTTTATTTTATTTTATTTTTATTTTATTTTTTAATTTTTTTTAAATTTTATTTTATTTTATTTTTTTTATGCCAAGCAGTAGGCAGCTGCCCTGTGGTTGAAACACCTTCCCTGTGACCCCACACAGTGAGCACCAAGGTGGGACTGACCCAGACAGCTCACTTGTTCATTTTCCTGTAGACACCACCTTGTCTCTCTCTGTGCTAAAGCATGACTGGAGAGGGAAAAATGGAGGCACGTGGTAGAAATCTCTCTTGGGAAGCAGTGACAATTGTAGGGCCCGAGCTGCTGGCTGAGTCTCTCTATTTTATTGCTCTCTCTGGCAGCCAGAAAGCTGGAGCTTTGGCCTTGACTTGGTTCCATGTGCTGGGATGTCCTTCCTCATCGTGTTTCAATAAAATTTAATCGCTTTACGACTTCCTCTCGACAGAGATAAAAAATCATTAAGAAGAAAAGCTGGCAGCTCTGCAGCTGCACTGCGCCCTCGGTGTTCCCACTGCCCCAGCCGCCGCTGCCGGGCTTGCCCTTGGCTTGCAGGGCCAGGTGACCCCGGGACCACCGAGCTACTGGCCAGGCATGGCCGGGATGCCCAAGGCCACCGGAGCCTACAGAACAGTGGCCGCAGGCAGGGAGGTGGCCAGTGCCAGAGTGCAGCTCCAGGGAGGGCAAGGGTGAAAGAAAAGGGAAGAAAAGGGAAAGAGGGCAAGGTCCTTGTGAGCAACAATCGGTTCACCTGCTCGTCAAATATAGCTGGAGCTGGCTGGCGGCTGCTGCGTGGGCAGGCTGAGTCACCCCTGCTGCCGGCCAGCCCCGCGCCAGATGGGAGAACAAGGTCGCCTTTAACCAGGGAGAAGTGAAACCTGCCTTTTTAAACACGCGGGTGCGAGCTGGGACAGTCAGCACTGAGCCAGCAGCCTCCTCCCTTTGAAGGCTGGGGCTGAGATTCCACTACAGGCTTCCTGCCAGCCCCCTACAAGCACAAACCTCCTCCCTGCCTTCCCACTTCCTTTGCCCTGGGGTCCCAGATGCTCAACAAAAGCTCATTGCCCTCGCTACCCGCAGCAATCATTGATCGCAGCATGGTTTGTGGAGGGGACTGCTTTACAGTGACCCACAACCTGTTATCTCCCAGAGAAATGCAGTCTGCTCCCACAGGGACAGCTGCTTCTCCACCCCAGTACCCAGCTTTCTCACGAGATGCAGGCCTTTTCCCCCTTTCTTCCCCTCATTACTGCTGGATGAGAAATCACTTGATCCAAGATGACATGCAGCAACTGCTTGCAGAGAATGAAAACCGCCTTCCTGCAGTTCAGGCTGGGGAACAGGGTGCCCTATCCTTGAGGCATCCTCATCCTCATCCTCATCCTCATCCTCATCCTCATCCTCATCCCTGAGCAGCCATCACTGTTACAGCCTGGCTTCACACCATGAGAGGAGCAGCAGAAGCAGCGAGGCACCGAGGGACGATAAGTGGTGGAATGGCTGTGGCTGAAGGGGATTTCTGGCTGCAGGTATGGTTGTGCCTCTCCTGCCCCTGGTCAACACTCAAAAGAGTTCCCACGGAGGAGGCAACCAGCCCTTGACAGGCAAGTGAAACAGGAGCAGCCATGAGTCACCAAAGATAAAGGTCAAGCTCCTTATCAGCCATGGGAGAGGCTGCAGGCTGGGTGTGCTGCAAAGAAATGTGCTCAGAGGCCAGCCAGAGCCAAAAATCCCAGTGCCACGGACACCTCCGCCCAGGGGACCAGCCCAGGGGGTGCCGGTTTTCTTCTTCCATTGCCCATTTCCCAGCAGCATCCGGTGGTGATGATGGGTTTCAGTGGTGCCGTGGGCCAAGTGGCGCCGACAGGGTGGCTAAATGGATGGTTAAATGATCTGTGGGTGCTGAAGCACCCACACGGCTCCCACAGGGTGCTTGGCTGTTGTCACGCGTTGCTGGAGTGCCCATGAGATAAGTCCTGTCCTTCATGGCAGGAAGAAAGGAGGTGTACTCCCTGAAATCAAACACTTCTCCTGCTCTCACATAGCTTCTCACTTCAAGGTCTCATGAGGAAAGTTAAGGCTGGAGATGTGCCTGTGGGAGTCCAAAAAGGCTTTTAGAAAGGCTTTGGCAATGAAAGGGGGCTGGCAGTGTCTGTGTTGGAAACTCCAGCCTCATTTTCCAGTTTTTTGGCTAAATGTGGGATTTGCTATTTGTGTCCTTTGGTTACTGCTCTTGCAAACAGGCGCAGTCATGGACATGCATCTCCCTCTGGAGTGCCCTGCCCGTGGCCTCTCCAGCTGCTCACAGCCTCAATGGCTTTTGCTGCAGCCACAGATCCCACACTTCTGACCAGGGGTTTCCAATTATGGGAAATGTGTCCGGTTCCACGCCTGACTCCCGCTCCAGTAAGGCTGGAAGAATGACTTAGTCATCTTGGCTGCCTGCCAAGCCATTTAACTCATTTTGCTCCCTTTGGAGGTTGTTTCCAGACTCCAAAGGCCAGCAGGACTCCACGCTGCAAATGTCTGATAGCCGATAAATGGATTGAGGAAACAAGGAATTTAAAGCAGTTTATCCCTGCTGTAGCAACCCTGGTTACAACACCTCCAGAGAAGCTCAGATAAGCCCATCCTGGGTGGTAAATGCCAGTCAGTGCCACCTGTCTTTGGCTGATGAAAAGACCCCTCTTCTAGAGGACACCACTAATTTGGGATTAATAGCTAAGATTTTCTGGTATTTGTCCCAGCCAGCTCTCAGGGATTACCCCACAGGAAAGGGGTTTCTGTGTTTTAAGCTATCACAGTATTATCAGAGAGGTCCTGAGTTTTCAGATCAATGCAAAAAACTTCCTCCCCACCCCTGCAGCTGTACCAGAGGCTGGGATGGAGCCCCACTGAGCTAACAGAGGACATGCAAAGGGGAGCCAGGTTCCAGGGAATAACCCCGGGAAGGCGGAACAAAACTGCCCCAAAGAAAGCAGCAGGATGCCCTTGGCTGAGCATTACCTCTCTGTCCTGCTCCCCCCTGATCCTCTGTGCCATGGCTGCATCCCCCTGGCTCATCATTCTGGGGCTTTAGCCTGGGCTGCCCTGCCTCCAGGGGAATCTATTTTTGGCTCGTCCCGGATGGGGGGGGGAGCAGAGCCTGGCCAAGGTTGCCTGCCAAGCACCCTCATTTCCTCCTCTTAACTGCCTCCCTGCTTTATCACAAACTTTCTCGCTTCATCTTTTTTTCCACTCATAAAGGCTGCAGTCACTGGGCTCCCACACTGCCCAGGGCCACCAGGCTCAAACCCATCTCCTAAAACACTGGCTTTTTGCTCCCTCCACAACACACACAGAGGTTTCTTCAAACCCATTTCTCCCTTCCACCAAATTGTAGTTTCTCTAACAGAGCAGAAAAAAAAATAATAAAAAACCCAAATCCTCAGCTTTTTATGGCTTGAGATTTCCCTTTCACACCTCCTGGCTCAGCCAAGTGGCACAGAGACCACCAGGAAGAGAACAACAGCATCACTGATGCTTGCCCAGCCTCAGCTCTCAGCCTGGTGGGACATGCCCTGAGCTACTCATTGCAAATATTTGCCCAGGTGGGGCCAGGGGTTTGAGCATGAGATGGGCTGAGTAGACAGCAGGAAATAAGAAAGTTTGACTTTTACATTTTAGCCCCACTGGCAAATATTAACTTGAGGAGCAAGCGGACTCCTGCTATCCCCTGCCACACGAACCACGAGGCGAAGGACAAACTGGGAGGCACGTGGAGTTTATAAACACACAGCTCAGGAGTAGTGAACTCACCCCAAACACTTTCTTAATGTGGTAGGAATGGTGAGACAAATCAGCAACAGATGAGATCTGGGAAAACCAGTCTGAACTGGAAAAAATACACATTGCTGATTTCCATTCTTCATTTTATCCAATGCTTTTAGACTCTTTTTTTTCCCCCCATGGCTTTCAGATGTCACTGAGTGACCTGAAGCTAGTGCCTAGGAGGTATATTTTGCATTTTAATCCACCATACAAGACACCTGTTTCCCTCTAACCTTCTTGAGCACTGCCAGCCAGGCCACAGAGCATCCTCAGCTCTAGCTGGCTGCACCAGCAGAGTTCTGTGGCCATGGGCACAGGTTTAGTGGGGGAGCAGCAGGGTACTGGTAGCAGGTAAAGGTCACACCAGTGGAAACACTGGCAAGGAAGTAAAAGCCTCAGGAGAGGACAGACAGAAAAAAAATCCTAAACTCTCATCTGACTGCTTCCCTTCACACCTCCCACAGTGCAGCGTCTCGGCTTCAGAAAGAAAAGTTGGCAGCCAAAACATAATGTGAAACACAGTATCAGCTCTACTGCCTGGCCTGCCACACACACCCCAGCAGTCCAGGAGGGAAAGGATGCTCTTTCCCCTGCAGATGCTTCCCACAGCCAGGCCCTGGTCACTTCTGGGAATGGTGCACTGGAGAAGTTTCTTTTGTATGTCTTCCCAGCCCTCCTGGAGACAGGGAACATTCCAAAGCTGGACTGTACCACGACCTTACATTCCCCCCAACTCCCTAAAGTTTGCTGATGTTGTGGTTACGCAGTCCTGTGATCCTTTTCAGTGTTTACTCTAAAAGTTTATACACTGTTAAAAAAGACAAAATGGACAAAATTTGGAATGCGGGGGCAGGAGGATGTGCCATGCAGGGAGCTCAGTGCTGTGCTGTCAGGACAGCCAGGTGAGGACACAGCTCACGCTGACGCCTGTGTGACACAGGACGTCACAGCACTTGTCAGCGCTGGACCTGTCACACTCCCTACACATGGACAGAGATGGGACAAAGATGGTTAAAAGCCACTTCCCAGATCTTGGCAGGTTTCTAAAGGACATGTAATGTGGGGCAGTGACCTTTGGTATGCAATGGCAGCATATTTCTGCAAAGCCTGGTCCTTGACAGTGTCTGGTAAAACCACGGCAGGATAATAAAGGGCTGGCTGGCAGCAGGCAGGCATTGTCAGGCTGAATGGCGTGAGCTGGAACCACCAGGGACTTCCTATGCAAAGAGATCATCAGTGTCAGCCCAGGCTGAGGTCTCAGACTTTTATTATTGTGGCTGAAAATAAAGATATCCCAAATATTTGTCCCAACAGATTTAGTAATGAAAAGTTGAATGCTCCAGTGGGGGAATGTCCTGTCATTTTAAAAGTGTGAGCTGTAGCCTAAACCATCTCCTGAGCTCACTGGACATGGGAAAATGTTGATGGCATTCAGAGGGGTCAGTAAATATCCTCATAGTTCAGGGAAGCGCTTGGCAAGCCACTGGCTGGGCTTTCCATTCCCTTGGCAGAAGGGGAAGTACTGAGTCACCACGGGTCCCACGGCAGCCCTGCACTGGGGTTCTGTCCTCCCCACTGACATCTCAGGGTATCCATGGCTCCCCCCATGATGCTCAGCAAGCTGCTTTGTGAAGATAATTGTGAGAACAGGCTGTATCGAGGTCTACCAGCATCTAAACAGCAGACCTGGACCAAACCCAAACTGTGGGGTCACCACCTCCCTCACCTCCATGAAGGTGCATCCAGACTCCTCCAAGCCAGGCCAGGCTACACAGGGATCTTGCAGAAACTTTTTACCTGTTGTATTTCTGCCAAATGGGCTTTGAAATTGGGCCAAGAGGCTCAAAGAGATGTGTATTAGGAGGGGCACCAACAGCTCAAAAGACCAGATAACACAAGACTTCTTTTTCCATTTTTATTTTAATAACCAAACAAAACACCTACGCAGTGTCCAAGAGTGGGGAACACACTACACACAGTGATGCCCAGGCTGCTGGGAAGAGACAGAGAAAAACAGCCCCTCTCCCTCCAGTTTTTAATCCCAGTATGGAACTTAAGTATCTGGAGTCCTCCTAAGCAGGTTTGATTTGGCACATTCCCACCCTTATTTGGCTGTCTGCTGCAGAGCACAGCCAAGGACTGGCTGATGGGAAATGACATCTTTTCTTCCCAGCCCCTCGCAACTGCTTCATGACTGCAACAGTTTACAACATGTAATGGTAACACACTGACTCAGTGGGATGAGTTCAAGTTTCTCAGGAAAAAGGAGTCTTAGATAAATATTAGTAAACTGAGCAAGCTGGGCTACGTACTATTGCTGATTAATCCATGGCTTGCGTATGGTACAAAGAAAAGAATCTCACAGATTGAGCAAAGATGCTTCCTCTGATGCCTGTGTTTAACCCAAAAGCTCCAGCCTTGCTGCGTATCATTTACTGTAATTACCTAAAAAACAGCCTTAGTGGCCTTCTTCCCCCTGGCTGAGACCTTTCCAACTGCCCCTAAGAGAAGAGCTTCTTCACCTGAGCTTGGCCATCTTGGAGTGATGTAGCCAAGCTCCCTCTGTGTTCATGGAAAGACCTGAACACCCCCAAAGGAGACTGGGCCATCTTGGGGTGATGTAGCTGAGCTCCCTCTGTGTTCATGGAAAGATCTGAACACCCCCAGAGGAGACTGAGCCCCCTGCCAGGGCATCTCCATTACGGGCAGCTGGCCCTGATATGCTCCACGCCCCTCCAGGTGGTCCTGCCTGCAGAGGGACTGGCACCCACCTGTTCACCAATGGAGTTTGGAGAGACCCAATGGCACCAATTTTTCCCAGGACATTTCTGAAGGAAGAGAATAATAAAGAACTATAGCCAAAAATTTCCCAGAGATAATCTGGAACACTCTCAAAAAAACCCCACAAAACCGAAAAACACAAACCCTAAACATTTTAAGGAGTATAAAGATGTGAAAAAGTGAAATAAAATGGGAAAAACATGAAAAAGCTCTGCTCATCACAGACTTTCCCCAGTAACAACCCACACTTTTTAGTTTACAGCTATTTAGAGTTTTTTGAGTACAAGTTTCCTAGGAGACCCAGTGGTCACTATACTGAGCTCCAGCTAAAAGTGCCTGTGGATACAGCTATGCCCCAATATAAACATGGAGGGCAGCAATTTACAATGCAAGACCATGTGTTTCTCTGTTGCTAATCGACTTCAGCTGCCAGGATTACAATGTCAGTCCTGTAAACCAGCTTTTTCCCCTACAGATGTCATGTTGAAATCATTATAATAAAAGCAATTTTGCAGCCTTCAGTCAGTTGCCACTTCCCTATGCTGCTGAGAAGCCTGCAATAATGACAGCAAAATTAGGGCTCCTTTTCCAGGGACAGACCCCTGGGCTCCAGAATAACAGAGGTACAATGGGAATAAACACAAGACAGCTGCAGAAATGCCAGTACCTTGCAATGGTTGATAGCTGCAGCAGGAGCTCCTGCATCTTTTGGGAGGGAGATGCAATGTTGGGGCCAGCTGGAAACCTTGGTGGGATAACCACATGGCTAAATCCCACAAAAAGGGCAGCAGGTCCTACTGATGGGCATGTGGGGAGAGTTGCCTGTGGAGTTAAATTGAGAAAACGCCGGTTTTTTGGGCATTTTTCCTCGGTGTGATCCCTATCCATCCTTGTCCTTGACCTTAAAGCATGGGCTGCTCCTGGCAGTGCCTGCATGGCTGCCGTGCTTTGTTACCATGACTCACGTAGCTAAGGCAACCCGATGTTGCCAGCAGCAGGGTACATGACGCCTCACACTCGGAAACGATGATCAAATCCCTCCTCTGGAACGGGCACTCACTTCAGAGATATGTGTCATGGCAGAGCCATCGATGCAGCCTGCAAGAGCTGGCACCACCCAGCCCATCCATCCAGGCTGAGTCTGGCCATCCCACCCCACACCCATCAAAAAATTCCCTATACACAACACACACGTGTACGAGCACCTCCCCTCAGTGGCCAAAGGCAGTTTCCTTCTCCTGCGAGGGGGATGAAGCCACACTTCCATGCCAAATGGCCATTTAGGCTTTTAAAAATTCCCCTAGTAGATCGGGAATTGCTTTGGGGCAAAGCGGAGGGTGGTGCCAGCACCCCTGGCAAGCGTGGGAAGAGGGAGATGGCCATGTGGGACAAGGCTCCTGTGACTGAATGTCAGTCTGCTTCCCATCACCTTCCTCTGGTCCACACTCCCTGCTGTGTTACTTCCCCCCCTCTTGCTAAGGACAGGGACAAGTTCCTAAATTTTGAGATTCCTGGAGATATCTTGTACTTGTGGGGAAAGGAAGGGTCAGTGCCTGATGACTTTATGTTAAAGGCAGCCGTGGTAGCTGTGTTTGGGAGCTCACACACTGTGAAGGCACAGCCAGGGTGATGTGCTGGGTTGTAAGAAAAAAAACAACCCCTTTTTCTCTCACTGGTAACACAACTAAACAACTAAACCCAAACTGAAGGCAGTGACAGGTTCCTCCCAGCTGCCAGCCCCAGCTTGGACAGAGAGCAGCAGCGCCTGAGCAGCAATCACCCAAAGCTCCCATTAGCTGCAGCTCGGTCATGGCCTGTCATTATCAAAGCCATGCACTGCCCACACATACTCACACCACCCTGTGACACCTGTCCCAAGCTTTGGTGCCAGGGTACCATGCGGGGCTGCATCACATCTCTTACCTCTCTCCCCGGGTGCTGAGATGAAACCAGCACCCCGCTGTCTGCTCTTCACCTAAGTTATTAACCCTTGTTATTTAAAAAATAGGGCAATATAAATATTTTTTCTTTCCTCAGGCAAAACTAACTCTATATACTTGTATCAGCAGTGACCAGCTACCATGGCATGCACTAGGATTATGGCTGTGTTACTTATTTGTAAGTAATTGCCACGTTTCCTGAACCTGATTGCTCTGAGCTCCTTGCAGCTCTCCACTGTTTCCTGAAAAATGTTACTGTAGGAGATTGCTTGTGATTTGGCTCTGCTGCCCATTTTGGATTTGCTTTCTCTCCCAGTAAATGTAATTAAATTTTAAAACCTACTTTACTGAATTTCTGCATGGTCAAAATGGCAGAGAGCCTATGGTACTTTAATATACTGGACTTTCTTTTTGTTCTTTTATCCATTTAACTAACCCATCTTAGGTAAAAAAGTGGATCCTTCATACTATGGACATGTTCAAAACTAGGGCCCCTGTTCAGCAAGAACCTACCTTTTTCCACTGTGAGCAACTTTTTCCATTTTTTTTTTTTTTTTTCTTCCCTAGCAACTGCTAGGGAAGAAATTGGCCAGCATTAAGGCAAGTTTACTGAGGCGACAGCTGGGGGAGGCTTTGAATATTTCAAAATGATGGATAAATGCACAAGAAAAATCACCCAGATGAAAGCAAAAGTGGAAAGACAGAGACCAAAGTGGTCTGCTGACCCAGCATCTACAGATACAAGTTTCATTTAAAAGGAAATTCAGGTTCTTTTACTGGAACTTTTGAAACAAGGTGTACACAAACATGCCAAGTCCTGCAGCCTTTCCACACCAGCAGCCTTCCTCCAGATGTTACTTGTATGCTTCTGACTTGCTGTCCGGGGTTTCTGGTTTTTTTTCTCTTTTTGAAGTGGTGTCCCATTTCCTGTGCACAAAGACCATTCCCCTGTTTCATTTTGGGGCCAAATTAAAAATGTCCTAATGATTTCTGCTTGACATCCAGCTCTCCTCCTGATTGGCTCCGGCTCCCCTACTCTTATGGGGCCTTTTGGTCAGAAAGTGGTTTTACAGAGCAGACCAGCATCTGCCCTGAAAATGTAGATGTGCAGTCTAACTGTAAATCAATCTGGGCTGTTCCCCTCAGTGAAACAAAATAAATCACGTTGAAAAGTGGGATACAGTGTTGGCTCTCAGGGCCAAGAGCTCTGCAGCTCTTCACATGCCAGGTCAGAGCTCCACATACGCTCTGCAGCCTCTGCCCTACCCCACAAGCAGTGATGGCCACCGAGGTCTTCCCAGAGCAATTCCCAGCCCATCCCTCCCTGAAAAGCTCAGTCAAACCATTCCCGGCTCATTCATCAACCCCGGGAGCATCACCCAGCCCCCACCCATTTTTCTGACCCTCCTCACAGATGTGCACGCTGCAGTGAATTATCAAAGCGTGGCCCTTTACTCCGGCAGATGAGTGATTTGCAGCGGAAATGGGTTTGGCTCTAGCTCCGATTCGTTCCCGGGAAATGGGCTTCTGACCCTGCCGACGTCCCTGGGAACGCTGCCAACCTCTTCAAAGGGGCCAGGCCTTGCTTTGTAAGCTCACCTCTGGAATTTGGCTTGGAAACACCTATGAAGGTGCCGGTCACTCAAGGAAGGCGATGGAGGAGAGCAGGGCTCAGAGTCCAAAGGGTGATGCTGCACATGGTACATACCTGAGCAAATACTGCTGCAGAAATAGTGTGAACACTTAGCACAGCCCTGCCCTTGGCTGCAGCCCTGTGTCAACTATCGTCAAGGAATGACAAAATGAAAGGTGTCCGAGAGGAAGGGACTGTAGGCTCACACGTGCCTCTTAAATATCACCTCCAGCTGCCACAGCCTTTCCTGACTTCCCTGTAGCGCTGGGCACTGCCCAGGTTATAACTGTGGGGACTTTCCTAGAGGAGGGAATGGGCTAGGGGAGAGAAAATGGGATAAACCCAGTGGTTACAGGGGATAAAAATAAGGGGAAGCAATCTGAGTGCAAAACTGGAGAGGTGGGTTGCCCTCAGGAAAGGACAAAGGAAAGGCTGATGGTGATGGTGCAGAGCTGGGGGATGCAGGGCCTCAAATGAGGCTGGTGGGCTTGGTCAGGCCCTGGCTGAGTCTCCTGGGGTGATCAGGGGCTGGACTCAGACCAGATGTCCATGGGAGATGGCAGAAACGCACCTCAGGCTGGGCTCAGACCTCTCTGCCCGAGATAGAGATGACGCCAGGGCAGACCCAACGCTGTGAAGATGCACAGATCCAGGTCCCTAGGAACAGAGGGTGGGGAGCATCCTGTACCCCATTAGGGATCTGAGAAGCGGCAGGGAGTGCTCAGAGGGGCAAGATGGGGGCTGTCTCTGATCACAGTGGTCCCATCCTCACGGCGGGGCAGGCCATCCTTGACGGCAGAGGAAACATAGATGGGGAGGGGAGCGGGCGGACAGAACTGGGGTTCCCTGATACGGCAGCAGCAGAGTGGAAGCCCTCGGGGAGGCAGCCCGTGGGGGAGGCATCCCCTCCCCAGAGCCGGCCCAGCCGGGGCAGCCTCCAGGACCCTCCCTTTGTCTCGGGGTCCTCCCGGCGCCCCCATCCCCGGCGCCCCGCGGGCCCGGGCGGGAGCGCGGCGCGGGGGCCGGGCGGGAGGCGGGGCGGGAGGGGGCGGCGGGCCGGGCTCCCCGGGGGAGGCACCGGAAGGCGCCCGGCGCTGATTCATTGCAATAAATTGTTCCCATCGCGGCACGGCTCGGTCATCGCCGCCCGAGCAGCAGTCGGAGCAGCAGCCGGAGCCACCGCCGGGGAGCGAGGATGAAGATGCAAGCCGAGGTGATCCGCGAGGGCGAGCTGGAGAAGCGCAGCGACAGCTTGTTCCAGCTGTGGAAGAAGAAGCTGGTGGTGCTGACCAAGGACAGCCTCAGCCTCTTCCCCGACGGGCACAAGCGGGCCAAGGGCAAGGAGCTGGGCTTCGGCTCCATCCTCAAGGTGGACTGCGTGGAGCGCACGGGCAAGTACATCTACTTCACCATCGTCACCAAAGACCGCAAGGAGATTGACTTTCGGTGTCCGGACCAGAGCTGCTGGAACGCCTCCATCACCATGGCCCTCATCGACTTCCAGAACAAGCGGGCCATCCAGGACTTCAAGAGCCGCCAGGAGATGGAGCAGGCGGCGGGCACCCAGGAGCGGCGGCTGGCCCGGGCGCCCTGAGGCGCCGCCGCCCGCCCGGCCGGCCCGGCCCCAGGTGAGCCCGCCCGGCCCCTCGGCGCTGCTGCCGCGCCTCTCCGTGGGCTTTTCGCTTCATCTTTGTAAATGCTTCGGGCAGGCGGACGGGTCGGGGCTCCCCTCGGGGCCGGAGGGGCCCGCGGCGCTGCCCCCCGCTCCCCGGAGCCGCCCGGCCCGGCCCGGCCCATCGCAGCGGGGTCTGGCCCCTTTGCCATGCAGAGCGGGGAATTTCTGCTGGGAGCCGGGCTGCTGCAGTGTGCTGAGAGGACGACGTGGGGGTGGCGGGGAATAAGGAATGGCACTTGGCAGTGCTTCCCTCACAGAATCTGCTAAAAGAATATATCTGTGAGAATAAATGCTCAATGCTTACTGTCCCTCTAAAGCACCCCCCCCCAATTTTTTTTTTTTTTTTTTTTTTTTTTTTTTTTTTCTGTGCCTTGCTGTGTTGCTTGTTTAACTAACCCACTTCCTCTTGCTACCTTTAGAGCATACCACTGGATGATAAACCAGATCGAGTGTCTTGGACTGAAATGGGACAGGGTACCAATGAAGGAAAGCAAAGAAGAGAGCTGGAAGCAGCTTGGTTTTCTCCAAGCCCGTTGTGGCTGCTGAGCAAAGAGCCCTGAGCTTTGCCTGAGATGCATAAAGAAAAACCAAAGACTTTCGTACAGGACTTCTAGCAAAGCATCCACATGTTTTGAGTGGCACAGCTTTGTGAACTATTATCTTCTATTTATGAGATGCAAGGAAGATTCAACACTGACTGGTGGTGTTAAACACAGTTTAAATTATTTGTAGTATCTATATTTGTATTTATTTTGTTGAATGTCTTTCAGCAGTTATTGGTCTTAATATTGCTTTTGCATTAATGTGTCCATTCCAAATAAATTACTTGAAATGTTCACTTTTTATTACTGTACTCTGGGCTGCAGTAACTTTTGTTAAGGCGTATCTGTGGGTACGGCAGTGGTGAAGTGGCTTAAAAAGAGTGGGTAAGGCTTGGTTTTTTGGTGCCCTGGACTGGGCAGTGGGAGGTAGAGAAAGCCCAGATAACCTGTTTGTGTTTGACCTTGTCTCCTGACCAGGGAGGGAAAATGTGTTGAGGTTCAGTTCTGGTCAGTGGTGGAGATAGAAAAGCCTACCGTAGCTTGCAGAAGTGCTCCTCTAGAAGCTCTTTCCCTTAGACTCGAGTAATGGCAGCTGCAGAAGGCACAGGAGCTCCCTGCCACGGGGAAATGCTGCTCTTTGCGAACGCCCTGCGTCCCCCCCCCAGCCCCCATAGCTCAGTGCTGTGCTAAGGCACAAAACTGGATTCTTGCTTTCGGAATAAGAGCGCCAACGCTCCATGGATTCCTCAGCTTTGTAGCAAAGCAAGCTGAACTCGCTCTCCTCTCTTCCTTCACCTCTGCAGTCTCTAGACAAGAGTTAAATTTCTCCAGGATAACTGAAGAATGGAGGCAGGCTCTTTTCCTATAGCACCTGGACCAAGAAGCTTGGAGGAAAAAAACAGCTGATTTTTTTGATAAAAGCGCTGAAGTTTTCTTTTGTGAGACTCAATTCTCACTAAATAATCTGGGCTTCCTCGAGAGCAATGCTGCAGCACACGACTCAACTCTAGCAGTCAGGACTGTGAGCGTAGCATGCAAAGTACTTGCTCCAAACTTGGTCATTTCCAGCAGGTAATTTCCCCGTCCCAGTATCAGCACAGTTCTTGCAGGAGGCTTTGTACTAGAGGAAGTTGCAAAGTGTGTAATTACATAAGCCTGTAGTAAGAGCAAGAGAGACTCAGAATGGGGGGTGGAAAAACCTGGAAGGAGGGTTGGCCCAGTTTCTGGAAGCGGCGGAGAGGCTCTGGCACTGCAGCCTGGTACGTTGGCAGCTCGTGCACAGGCAGGGTTGCACATGACTGAGCTGTGGATGTAGCAAACCTCTGGCCACAGCATTTGAAATTCTTTGGCCTCAGTGCCCTCTCTAACCTGAGAATGCTGGAGAATGCTGCATTTAATGCAGCAAAATAACGCTCAAAAGCAGATGTGTTTTACTCCCCATTTTTTCTTGGTACCGTTTCAGGGCGCTGAAATAAAAGCCCAAACCAGAGCAAAAGCACTGTCTCCTAATCCCTTCAGTTTCAGTGAATCCAAGCAGGAATGCTGCCTGACAGCAGCTGAGCGTTGGGGGCTGTTGCCTGCCATGACAGCCACTGCTGTGGGGGAGGATGGGAGGAACCCGATAGCTCCGGGGGTCCCCATGGCCCCCAGTTGCTCCAGCATGGCTCCATGACCTTTGCAAACTGATCTATCCCTTATTCAAGATGCAAATGTCAACAAAATGGAAGGATTGTTCAAATTGTTTTATTCTAGGTTAACGGAATCAAAAATAAAACTCAAGGATTTATTTATATGGAACAAATAAAGGGGTTACTTTCTTGCAACTGTACTACTGGCTTTTCATCTCTTCCAGTGGGATTTTACCCTTCAAGAGGTAAACAAACAAACCTAAATTGACCATTAGCTGTAAATAGCCGAAGGAGGAGACTCCAAATTGTTTATATAAAACTCCACCAATGGTTGGACCCACTGTCCGGGTCAAGGGCTGCACTGAGGCGCAAATCCCGAGCATGGCACCTAGGAGAGATGTCAGAGACACAGGGTGAGAGCAAGTCCTGGCACGGAAAAGCAGAGAAGAGCACACAAGATCCCCTTTATCCCTTTATGATGCTGCTCCCCTGCAGTAGCAGCAAATCACTTCAGATAATTTCTTGCATTAATTTGTAGCGGTCCAGTTAGGGACTCGGCAGGCAAGGGGAACAGTTTCCACCATGAGCCAGCTCAGCTCTTCCCTGAGTGGTCTGGGCAATTGCAGCACTGCCCAAAAGGCAAAGTGCTCACCAGGGTCCAAGGATGCCTTTGGCACCCAGAAGGTGCTGCTGAATATCTCACCTGGCAGGGCTGGTAACTACTGCATGGGATTAGGGATGGAGAGGTAATTTCTAGGGTTATATTTGTGCCTTCCTAGCAAATCACGGAGATTCTTCCAATCTCCTAATTACCTGAGTGGGCTCTGCTCCACCCAAGCTACTACTGCCATTTATTCTCCAGTCTGAAGCAGAGAAATAGCTCTCAAGCAGGAATGAGAGGGTTAGGCCAGAGTCTTTAAGAATAAATAAATAAAAATCACAGATTAAGACAGAACCCCCCATAGATATTCCCCCACCCCCCTTTGCAAAAAGAGCGGATATTTCCATTTGGATGGGTATGCGAGCCCTTCACCCGGCTGGGCCGGTTCCCCCTCCAGCAGCCCTCACATTTGCATCCTTAACAGGAACCCAGCGGATGGGGAAGCACCTCCAGTTTGGCAAAGGCAAGGTTTTTTTTCCACGTGCAGACAGATGGCCAGGACATCCCCTGGGACACAAGGCTGTCCCACACACACCCAGTAAGCTCTTTTGTCCTGCAGTCTTTGTTCAGGACAGCTGTCATGTTCAGAGGAGCAGAAAATACCTGGCCAGCCAGCAAATATTAGCCCCCAACATTGGGAGGAACAGCAAGCTGGCACTGTATTCAATAAACTTGTGCCCAGCTCTGAAATGATGTTTGTAATTATTTTTTTACTATTAGTATTTGGGCTACTGGCATCAGTTTTCCACAAAGACAGACACTGAGGTGTTGTCACCACACACCCGGGAAGGATGAGGAGAATGCTGTCCTGTATGCAAGAAGTGGAGGAAGAGTGTGATATTTAACGTGGGCAGCCAGGGGGAAATGATGCCCAGCTCACAGAGAGAACAGGCAGCCAGGTGTTCCTGTAATGCCGGGCAGCGACTGCTGGGCTTTTATCAGCGTGCTTAAAATACTTGTGCAATGAGCCCAGGCCAAGGGCGTTACCATGTGGAGAGGGAAATCTCCCGGGAAGCGCTGCCGAGTGCTCCTCCCACACATGGGAACACAAAGGTGATGGGTGGGACCTCGCCTTGACCCTTTGCCAATGGGAACCATCCCACAACCACCAAACTCTCTGGGCAGGTTTTGCAATTATTTTTTCCCCTCTAGGTATTTGAATTAAACTAATTACTACGTGCAATTGCCAAACTGGCTCTTATGATTGAGGAGGCACTTTTTTCCCTTTCCTTTTTTTTTTTTTTTTTTTTAATGGAGCAGAAATCCATCGTCTTATAAAAGGCTGGGCTCTCCCTCTGCACTACTCCAGCATGTTGCTGAGAAAGATAATTTCTGTTTAATGGGCTTAAATTAGATCCCTCGTGTCAGACACCCTCAGGCTTTGGGACATTGTAAATCTCAGCTCTGCAGTGTGGCCGTAGCTCTGTGGCAAAGCAGCACATGTGATAGATCTCGTTTAAGCCAAGACCTTAAACTGGGACAAGTCACCTCACCAGCAGAAAATTTCCTGCATTGCTTTGCCAACGCACATGCTCACCTTCTTTGTCATAGCTATCCCACCTTCTGCACCTTCCCTGCTCTTTTTTTTTTCCCTCTCGAGCTTTTTTCCATTCCTTTTTCCCATACCTGGCGTGACCTGTGCCGGCTGGGAGCCCATCCTCCCCCCCATCCCAGATCTCCTCCACTCCCGCAGGTTTCAGGGCTGGGTGCTGGCGGCTCTCCAAGGCGGGCGACTCCTTTCCAGCTCACATCCTGTTGCCTCGCAGATGATGGTGCTGGCCCAGATCAGCCACACGCCCATGGGGCAATCGGGTTTAACCACTAGGTCACTGTCGCCAGCGGCCGCCTTTGAACCCACAAAGCTCAAGCAGAGCTGGGGGGTTCCATGCCCCGAGCCCTGCCTGGCTGCAAACTCTCCTCCTCGGGTTCTGATGCACAAATAACATCAGGACACACGGGCCCGTTACGCACGGAGGCTCTGCTGGGCTTCCTGCCTCCCTCCCTCCCTCAGGAATGGGGGGGATCCGTGCAGGAACAAGAGGTCCATTCTTGGGCAAGGACCAGGGTTGACAAGGAGTGCTTGTGTGAATGCAAGTCCCCCTGGGCTAGGGGCTGCCTTCCCACCAGCTCACGCGTCCAGCTGAGCAGCACGTGTGTGTGGGGCTGAATTTTCTCTTCCTGCCTTTGAAGATGAAGAGAAGGGAAAAAAAATAATCAAAGGGAAACTAATGAAATAATTTTTGCTACCTTTGCTTCTGCGCAAAGCCTGAGCTTTGAGAGCAAGCAAAGAGCAAGCGCCAAAATCATCAGCCTTGGAAGGAAGTGACCTTGGATCGGATCTAAAGCAGGCTGATGGGTGCAAGGGATGGTGCTGTGCCGCCTCCCACTGCTCCCTTTCTGAGACGCCTATTTAAGATGCAAGGATGGGTGACTCAGGGTGTAGCAAGGGTGGACAGGCTACACTCCTACAATGCTCCGTGCTGAGATGGATACCTGAGCTCAGCCCAAACTCCAGCTCCTTCAGAAAGCCTTTTCCTGACCCAAAGAAAAACCTCTGTGGGTTCTACAGGCTGGAAGCTGACCAAAAAATCAGGAACAGACAGCAGCAAGGCTCAAAAGTAAGGCTTCCAAAGGCAAATTCTCAATGTGGGATTTCCTAGCATTAGCTAAAAGTTGTTGCAAGTGAATGCTGAGGTTTTCAACATAGTGACAGCAAAGCTTTTTCGTAAAACCAGGTTTCCATGCTCTTAGTAAGGGATTGTAACATGCCACCAAAACCGTCTCCTTGCAGAGGAAGGAGCAGCCTTTAGGCTGCTGTATGGGTGGAGCAGCCTTTGCGGGGTGCCTCCCACGGCCAGGGACGGGTGGCAGGCATTCTAATGGCTGCATTTCTCTGCGAGACACCCACGCCATCGCTGCTGCAGCTGCCGTGGAAAGGCAGCCTGCCGGCTCTGCTGTGTCAGGCATTCCTGCCTTCGCCCCGGCCCCTGCCCGGTACATCCCAAACAAGCACAGGGCCATCGGTACTGCTTCCCCCAAAAATGTTGCAAGGAAAAAGCACAGTTTGAAAGGTGAGGGCCAGGAAGGAGTGGTAGAGACAAGGTTTTCCCCCAGAGCCACAATGCTCCGTCCTCTGTGGTATGCCCAGGTTTGAGCCAGCTGTAACTCTGCATTTGTAGTAGTACTTGGCATGAGATCAGCCCAGGAGGGACAGGCAGGAGAAAGCCCTCAGTAGCCCATGGCATGCCCTGATGACCTGCAACCTGCTCCTGGGCATCTGCACAACTCTGCAGACTGCCTCCATCCTGCCCTGCAGTCCTGCCCCGACATGGGGAGACCATCCATCCTGCCTAGGCACAGGCTGGCCTAACAACATATGCAAGCAGGGAGCAGGGTGAGGCAACTAAACCCATTTTCCTCTCTGACCAAAGCTTGCCTCCAGGCTCCAAAAGCTAAGCACTGCTCTGGTTTTCCTCACAAAACCCCTTTGAGAAGAGCCTGGATGAATTCCAGCTGGTTGTATGTCCTAAAGCTGCTTGGTGCCCTTCCCCCCTGGCTCTCCCTCACATGAACATTGCTCCAAGTCATGAAGCAGCAAATTTTCTTCCTGGCTGAGCAGAGGGGCTGAGACTCTTCCCAGGGAGGTGAAGACTGGGAATGATCCTTACAGGTAGAAATATCCCACTTGAAAATCACAGTCTCCGAGCATTTGTAGGATATGTAGTAGGTCAGCTCTACAAATAAACTACTGAAGTGATTTTCAGAAAAGCTCTTCACCCAGAAGCATCTCAAAAGTGCTTTATAAACTTCACTAATGGGCTGTGCAAACTACAGCTCCCATTCTTGGTAGGGTCTGTTCAGACAGCTGCTAGGGAAGATGAAGGGTGCAGACTGGCATCCCAGAAAGCCTCAGCTAAAGCAGAGACGCTCTTGGGGACCTGTTCTGGGAGCAAACCCTGAAAGGGCTTGAGCAAAAGGCATCAAGCCGAGTTAAGCCAGCTCCATCCCTGCACAAACTCAGCCAGGCTCTCATGACAATAATGTAGGCATATTTCCTTCACCAACAGAACTAAAGCCCCAGGTATAAAGATATGTGTCTACCACAGCTGTCTTGTGCAGAGAAATACAGGAATGCTGACTGAAACAAGGCCAAAACAGAGAGAGGAGGCAATTATTGCATCAGACAAAGCATGTTTGCAAAGAGCAATCCAGAATCCCCTCCTGAGATACCCTAAGTTAAAAGGTGTGAACAAGCAGCCCTCTCTAACTGAAGAGCAGTGGGTTTTGGGTTGTTTTTTTTAATGTACCTTGGCTTTCCATGGAAAAGAGTTTGAGAAGGCCTTCCCTTTCTGTGCCCGCCACTACGGATGTCAGCAGGCAGCACAGGACTGGGAGCACTGGGTCGTGGGATGCTTGTTCAAATCCATTCTGTATTAGCCCCACCAGTCCTGTTCATCTGCTCTGCTGTCACCCATCGTGTGCCCAGCCAGATCTGGGTGTTCACCCAGTGCTCCATAGCTCTGGTGGGAGCTGGGAAGTGCCCAGTGGACTCAAAACTGAGAAAATACCAGTCTGGCCTTTTCTGATGAGTCTTACCAGTGTCAGAGGAGGGCACAGCTTTGGTGAGGATGCTGTCGGTGATGGTGGCCAGCATGCTGAAGGCAAACACCAGCGGCACTGCAATGATGCAGTAGTGCCACACGGTCCTCATCAGGGCCTAAGGGACAGGACACAACAGAGCACAGATCATTAAAGAGCACAAACGGTGACTTTGTGGCGAGAAACAACCTGGGAGAAAATCACGAGTCAAAGCCATGGCTTAGGGAAATGGTGGGAGCCACAAATGATACGTGGCAGTGTGGCTTTGGCAGTTGTGGGGTCTTTCACAGCCTGCCATTTGTCTGCACTGAATTATTCCAAGCATGCAGAGCAAAAGATACCCTACAATCTGGCAGCACGTTTCCCCGGCACTGCTGTGGGTATTTTTAGCATCTGGGAATTAGTGACGTCCCTGCACCCTTCCCCCTGTCTTCTGTCCAACTCCTGAGGAAATGTTGAACAGCAGATGTATGTGGTGTACTTCAGGAAGCTTCCATTACTTATACAAAACAGCCTAGAGAAGGCTTTTTGGTTCATTATCATAAATAATTAAAACTAAACCGAGCCTGTCAAAATAAATGAGCACGGTGCATTATGTAACACTGTACCTTTGGGATTTCTAATCCTGTTCTGCTGCTTCCCTGCTAATAAATTCACCAAATTCAATAATCTGGAATAGGTCTTCTGGCCATGAGTGCACATTAGCGAACATAATTAGGGAGAGTAATGATTTTGTTATTGCACATATTCTTAGCAGAGACATCCCTCCAGCTGTTTAATGCTGAAACAAAAGTGATGAGGCTCCCTAAGCTGTAGGGCTGGAGCGGCTCCCAGCTCATTCACAAGCCCTGCTGGTCAAATGAATGGATTTCTCTGGGGCATGGAAAGGAAATTCCCCCTTTACTGCAAGTCTCCTGCCCTAACCCATGTCTCAAGGTGTGTTATTGTGGCTGGAAAATATTTCTGTCACTGGTTTAGCTAGAAGTTTCATTCTCTGGAGTTCTCTGTCCTAAGATCTGGTCCCTGCCTCTCGGCTACAGAAGATGGAGGAGCCCAGAGACATTGCTCACTAATGACTTGGAAATGTTGAGGTTTATTCCTAGTTCCCCCTAGAGTCACACACAGCCAGGTTTTTCTCCTCCAAGGGGCTCTTTGCCTAAATTTTGGTTAAGATCTAGGCACTTCTGATTAAGGAACCTGAGAACAAAGACAGAAGAACAGGTATTTGCTACATAAACAAAAGGAAGGAGAGTAATCCCTTGCTAGGGCAAATGTCATTGCAGGACAACATTGTGAAGCTCATAGAAAAAAATCAGTTTTAATCCCTCCTGCTTTGTACAGACTCCCTCATGGGCTGGAGCAAGTGAGCAGAAAAGAGCAGAGGCCTATTTGTGTCTCCTGTAAAACAAGGGGAAATGCCTCCTCACTTCCCTGGGGCTGAGGGAGAACTGAGCCAGGCAGAGCCCAGTCCTTGCTACTCCTCAGCTGCTGGGTGCTGAGTAGTTTTTTTGAGGTGAGCAGATCTAAAAGCATTTTTTAAGAGAGAGGCAGAATCAGGAGTCTCAGCAGACAACTCAAAAAACAAATGCCTGGGAAATGCAGGCAGTGAGGCAGGATGAAGCACAGCTGTGCCTTCAGACAAAGGGAAAAACTTCCCCATCGCAACTGCCAAGCCCTCCTACAGCCCGGCCCACGCTCTCCCAGCTCACATCTGCAGATCAGACACTGGTTCTTCCCTCCTCTCCTTATCCAGGTGTTATTGCCGAGCTCCCAGCGCACCCCTTCCCTTCTCCAGCTGCCTGTTGCTGGGAACATCCTGCAGCCTCTTCCCAGCTGCAGCGCTGTCTGCTGCTGTTTGTGCCAGCCTTCCAAAAACGCTTCAGCACACCTCCCCTCCCTGTGATATCAGGAGGGGTTCTGGAGCATCTCTGATTAACAGCTAGCCTTTCTCCTCACTTCCATCCTTCGGAGAGGGGAACTGCTGCGTTTGGAGGCCACATGCTGCAAGGGCACAGCAGGTGGGACACTCCTCACAGCACAGCAGCTGTGAAGGATTAAAAGCTTCACCCAACAACTTCTGCATTTGGGGCTGCTGCTGTGACAGCGCTTGTCCCCACTGAGACAGAAAGCCACCCCAGAAGCGGATGTTTTCTTGGCTGCCACTAGGACAGAGCGCTTTTTAACAAGGCGTCCTGGGCAAAGAGGACTGCAGCTGCATTTGCCTATGAATAATTCTCATGGGAAGTCACTGCTGACCCTTGTCCCCAGGCCCGTGCTCTCAGGATGTCCACAGCCCTCCAGGCTTGGCATAATTACCAATTCAAAGATGATTTCCCTTCCTGGCTCCTGGTTCTCCTCCCTGTGCAGTCAATGTGAGCCTTCCTGCACTGCGACATGTGTGCTGCCTCTCCACTGCCGTCAAGGCTTTCTCTCCTACCTCCAACTGACTCCAGCCTTCCCTGGAGGTCAGTGAGACCTCAGTGCACAAAAGCCATGAAATTCATATTGCTGCTCTGCCTGATTCCCATGGGACCAGGCTTCAGCACAGGGATTCAGTCCCAGCAGCACCTGACCTACACCTGGATGGGCGTGCTCATCTCTCCAGATGGGCCAGGTCCCCCTTGGTCCCACCTAATTGCTCCCACCCATGACCCAAAAACAGAAGGGAGACCTTAAAAGTCCCTCCCAGGCCATGCTCAGGAGCATCAAGCTCTATGCAGATGTCCTGTGTTAAGGAGGCATATTGATTTCAGCTAAAAGAGTGTGACACCAATTAGAAGAAACCCTTCCCAAGCATTCTACTCCTCACAGAATCCCTGGGAGCCTCAAAAACCCCAGGGAGAGGGACCACGCTCCATCTGCAGAGCCAACCCTTGCTCTGCACCCATCCTCCCTTCGCAGCCTCATCTCAGACACAATTTAGCTCAGATTAGCTAAGGTGTGTAGGTGCCTCATCTCATCCTTGTAGCTGGGAACCACAAACCTCAACACCCTCTAGGACTTGGCCCTGACCTCCCCACGGCTGTGGTATGGTTGTGGGAACGGCACTCATCCTGCCTGCAGCAGTGGGAGCACCAGTGTCCTGGCAGCAAGGCTCAAGGACAAATCCTGCAGGGCATGTGGAAAGGCTGATGCAGCTCAATTGTCCTTTGGTCCCACTGCACTGACTGGGACTGCAAGCACCTCTCCTCCATCCCTGTGGCCCCACGGCAGAGCTATCAGTGCCCTGAACGTGGCTTATCTGAGCAAACACAGCTCCCAGCAGAGCTACCTACATCCACTCAGTTTTCCAATTACTGTTTGAGATTGGCATCAGCCCTCACCCATGTGGACACAACCAGCAACAGCTAACATCACTCATCCCAAAATGGAGGAACAAAATCACTGCCTTGCTACCTCCTTCCCCAAATCCTGGGGGTTTAGACAAAAATAAAGCCCCAGAAGGAGAGTGCACAACTTATGCTGTCTCACTGCAACATACATTTTCTCCACTGTAATCTTCATTTACTTTCTGGGTAGTCCAGGAAATGCAGTTGCTGACAAGACCAGGCCAGGATTTCTGTGCAAATCCGGTGACTCAGGAGGAACTTAGCGAGTTTCTGTGCAAGATTAATATATTTTTTAATCCCCATAACTATTACTCACACGGCTCTTTATCATGGTTTGGCGCAATGCTGACGTTGAGCGCGGCTCTGTTTGCGCAGAGGCCCAGCAGAGCTGGTTTTCCCCACCCTGAAGACCACCCAAGAGAGCCAGAGGTGGCATTTCCAGGGGCAGAGCTCACAGCCAGGTCTCACAGACCTTGTGTCACTGCTTGTGACATTGCTGAAGGCATTGTGTGTGATTTCCCACCTGCCTTACCATGCCTAGGCCCACGCCGGCAAAGACGAAGACGCTGAGTCTGAGCAGGGTCATCTCTGTGCAGTGACTAGCGAGTTTCCCAACCACCAAACCCTGGACAACCTGGCAAAGAAACACATAAACACCATTAAGCCCAATATAATATAATAATTTAAGCAAACCCAAAAGAGAATTGCTCCTTTCTTCAAGCAAACAGGTTCTTCCATCAGGGTTTCTTTAACAAAAAAGGACCTCACTGCCACAGTAAATGACTGGAAGGTGTGATCCATTATTTCAAGTGCTTTGCCTTCTAGGGAGAGATGCATCCCATCAGCTGGAAGTTTTACTCACGGTGCATGCCTGAGCTTACCATCGCTGCCTACTCAGCAGCAGTGACTGAAACTTTCTAGAAATGCTTGCAGATACAACTTGTGATGTGTTTGTGAAATACAGTTAGTACTACAGTCTTCATTCTTGGCAAGTCCTCCCCAAAGAAAAACTGTACTTTTGTAAGCTGAGGAGAAAAATGTCTGTACCTTCTCTTGCCATTATTTTAAACTATAAATATACAAATTGTGTGGTTCATAATTTTTAGGCAGGAAACAAGTATGACGGAGATGCTAATATCCAGTCCCAGCAGGACATGCAGGTGTGAGGAATGAGGAACTGGTTCTACAAATTTTAAACAAAAACTGGGGAGGAGGGAAGGAAGAGCAAAATATTAAAATCCCAGAAATTATTTGACTTTTCCAGCACTTGGCAGAGCAAGGATTCCTCCTTTTATTTATCTGTTTGGCATCTCCCATACTTCAGATGATCTTGGCCCAAGGGGACACAAGAGCAGAGAGGCTGGAAGAGATCATGGTAAAAAAGTCTGACTGACTGCAATACAGGTAAGAGACAGATAGGAAACTGCTGAGGTTTCCCTGCCTTGAAAGTGTTTGTTTGATCCAAATGAAAACCCCTCTGACTTGAAAGAAGAGCTCTAGTTCAAAATTCTTTGTTTAGTGTCTTTGTTTCTGTGGCAGTCCATCCTGGAGAAAACTTCAGTGGTCTGCTTGGACCAGGAATGACACCACACTACACTCAACCTTGTGTTAGTCCTGAGGCAGAAACACAAAGTCATCTGAAAGGAAATAAGTGCAAAATAAAGGAGAAAGTAGGTTATTAAGCAGAAAGGAAATGTTAATCTATAATAACCAGTCAAAAAAACAAACAAAAAAAAGCAAATAGCAATAGAGTGAAAATGAAGCTGACATAAAGAACAACAGCTACAAAATTATTATATTTCCAACCGCATACAACTGAATGGAAAACCATCAAAATTCAACCCTTCACTTTTCACTTCACAATTCACCGCTTCAGAGGATTTTTGACACGAGGGCACATCACACCAAGAAGACATTCTGGCTCCTGCCTCCTTTTTGTCATTGTCCCTGCCTTTGGCCAGGGCTTGAGAGCTTGGCTCACGTGTGCCCAGCTGCTGTGTGACACTGGTCCTGCGTGTCCTTCCCAGGTCACGGCACCTGTCAAGCGGCCTCCAGGACCCTGGTGGACCTGCTTGGCACAAGGCTTGGACAATGCCAAGGGTGACCTGAGTCATCCTGATCGAAAGCCCTGCCATGAGAGGAGGCTGATACCAGCCCCAGCAGCTCCTACTCCGGGGGTGGGTGGAGAAGCCACTGCATGACGCTCCATTAAGCTGAGTGCTCCAAAAAGGGAGAATCATCATTAACTTTTTGCAACTTCCCAGTCCCTCCTACAGCTGGGGCTGTGCTGAGTCACATGGGAAGGGGGCTGAGCCTTGTCACAGGGCATGGATTGACTCAAGGGTGGCATCATCCGAACCCCAGTTAGGCTCTGCTGAGCCATTGGAGGAAAGGAAATATTTCCCAATTTGCCCAGACTTGAATGGCACATTTTATTGGGATACACGGTGCAGGCACAGCCCAGTCCCTGCCCTTCCTTGAGTCATTAGGGTATATCATCAGCAACATCCCTGGTCTGATGGCCATGGGAGTGGCCTTCCCAAAAAACATTGCCATCACTGCACACGAGCCCCTGCGTGAAGGCAAGTGCAGCAGAGACGGGCTCTGAGCAGGCAGGACCTGGAGATGTGCAGAACGGGCTGTCCTCAGAGTCAGCAGGGCAGAGGGATGGTCCTCGAGTCAATGCTGGCATTCCCCATGGGCTTTCCCACCACTTGGGCTGTGGCAATAAAAGCACAAGGTGCTTTTCACTGCTGAACCAGCTTGGCAAGTGGACTATTTCCAAGGGCAAGAATGAGCCCAAGTCACCTGCTTTCCCCTTGGGGCTGGGCAGCAATCCTTAGGTTGTACAGATGGAAGTCCCCCCCATGGGCTACCTGGGCTGCCTGCCCAGCACAGGCACTGCTGATCCAGCCATTACTCCCAGGTAGACAGAGCCCATCATCTTGCTTTTGGGCACAGAGCCTTGATTTAGGCACTAGAAAATACTTCCAGTCACCAGTAACTCTGACCTCACTTTCCAGTTTGAATTTCGACCTGAAAACCCATTGCTTCCAGTCTGCAATTTTCCCTGAGTGCAGAGCCACTGGGCTGGCATGAGCAGCACATCTGGGAAGGTGAAAGGTGGTTCGTGTGCACTCTTCCATATAAGGTTTTGGACATGTGCTGCTGGTCTACCAGGAGGTAGTGGGGTCATCCCAGGTGACTTGGCCCTCACCACTCCTGTGGACAAGCTCTGGTAGCTGATAAATGGAATTTATCCTTATTTTTATTCTTACTGGTGTGCTCTGGGATTTTTCCTTGCACATAAACTCCCCTTGAGATTGACTGTGATGGGCCTTACCCTCCTGCATTTCATTTTGCCTGGATGGCGCTTGCCTTTGTAACCTGACCTCCTTTGAAGTCGGGGAAGAGCCAGTGTACCTGGCTGGAATGCCTTCTGCCATCAATAAACAAAAGAGAGAGGAAATTGTTTGCAAGTGAAATAACAGGCACTGCCTGTGGCTGTGTACATATGTCACAGGAAAAACCAACTCATCTTTTTTCCTCCCCCTTCTCCTTCTTTAAAGGCAAATAAGTCTCCCAATAAATGCATAAGAACAACCAAATCTCTGTTCATCGTTTTCTGGATTCACCAAGCTGGGGAATTGTTAGCCCAGCAAATCACATGGAAAAATACTCTCTTGCCTTTATCACTGCATTTGGTTTCTGGGAAAACAGCTGCTCCCATTTGCTCGGAAAGGCCAATTACCCGTTTGACTGTTAACCTCTAACAAATTTCAGGAACCCCTTGCAGGATGGAAAGGGTTGTTTGTATTTGAAAGTCCAAGGTGCCAGTTTCTGGAAGACTTTTGAAGTACCAGCCTTGCTGCAGGGAGCTGCTGCTGAGCTGACTGACACCTGCAAGAAGCTGACCTCCCCTGTGGAGGTATGAGGAGTTATGGAGATGCTCAGCTGGTCCTCTGCGCTCAGAGGACACGGGACTGTTGGCAAAGATTCTTCCATCAGCACCGACCGAAAGCTTGACAGAGCCCAGCAACAAAATACGCTCCCTTTCACCCGACAGCTTGGAAATGAAAAGCTGTGAGGAGCTCAGGAAGGCAGACACAGCAGGCCAGATAAGCTGGTACAGCCTGGCAGAGAAGATGCAGGGCCCCATCCCTAGCACAGATAGCATGATTCACATCAGAAGCAGCCTCCCACGCCCTGGACCCGTATCTCGCCTTTGAAATTGTGCCGGCTGGCAGTTCCCAGGCCGGCTGGGGAGGGACCTGCTGGGGCAGACCACGGGGGTCAGCACAAACCACGGGGCTTTTCTGCACAGGCTGAACGTGCTGCAAAGCCCATGCTGGGGGAAAGGGAGCTGCTTTACCGACACAGCAGTGCCTGGAATCACTGGAGTAGTTCAGGTCGTGTGGAGGAGCAGGAGGGCGGTGGGACTGGAAGGAGGGCTGATGGTGAGGACCAAACTGCTGAAGGCAGCACTTTGCCAAACAGGGGGAAGAGGATGGTGTGTTTTGCAAACTCCAGCCTAATCGCTTTCTTTCCCCCTCCAACCCACCCCCCTCCACAGATATAAATCCTTCAAAGCGAGGAAACTGGAGAACTTTCTGTTTGTTGTTGCAAGGTCCTTTCACAAAGTGGGTTTTCCCCCTAGGCATACCTGGCTGTAATTAAATCCCCGGCTCTTTAATCATCTCTTTTGCTGTGCAGGGGAAAAAAGAAAAGCGAGAGGGACAGACTGGTGATAAGATGATACGCAATGTAAATCTCTCCTCCAGGAATCTCTCTCATCTTTTCAGGATCACTCCGTACCAACTTGTCCCTCCAGAAGCTGCACAGCTAGAGGTGGAGTTTGTATAACAATACAAATTTAAATGCAGTAAATAGAACTGATGTCTTATGATTTCTTGATCCTCAGGGTTATAAATATCTACCCCTTTGTCCCACCCAGAGTTTTGTTTGGTGCATTTTGCTCTGGGTTTTGTTGGGTTTTTTTTTTGAGAAAAGTCCTTAAAGGAAAGTTTCCCCCACCCCCTGCTATGGTTTGAAATCTAAGCATCAGATGTGACTTGAGATAGCAACCAGGGTCTCCAGCTATTTCACTTGCCTAATCCTCCAACAGCATCTTCCAAGCCACATACTACACCTGGAAGGTCTCCATGCTATCACATTTGCAAACTTAAAAAAAAAAAAAAAAAAGAGAAAAAAAAGGAGTCTAGGTTCATTTCTGCCCATTACTCAAAATTAAATGATTTTAAACCATTATGAAATTAATTATTCTCTGGAGGGAGACTGAATGGCATTTCACACTGCCAGGCATTCACCATGAGGGAAATTTCATGCATATGGCTTCTCAGATGAGAGGGCTCTGGAAGCCCAGCCCTGGAGGACAGAGGGATTGCGTCCCTGACGGGCTCTCATAACTCTTGCCTGGAGACCTACCAGTGATCAGATAAAGATGCTTCAAGCACATCATGAGCAAAGGAATCTCGGTAGTGCAGGCTGCCTGGTGCAGAGCCCT
This sequence comes from Parus major, assembly GCF_001522545.3. Lineage (NCBI taxonomy): Eukaryota > Metazoa > Chordata > Aves > Passeriformes > Paridae > Parus > Parus major. The sequence continues at coordinate 14,462,789 of NC_031774.1, forward strand.
CCTGCTGTCTGCCTTCCTCTCCTCATTTTGTTATCTCCCACACGACTTCTCTTCACCTGGCACAGTCCCAGCTCATCAGACAGCCCCACATTTTCAGTGTGCTTCAAGAATCACTGTGGAGACCTGGATTGCTTGAATTATCCCCATATGCTATTTTCATCTCCCATCAGTCCCTTCCAGCCATATTCCATTTTCTAAGCCACAACTCTGTTTCCTCATCAGACAGTTCTTGGTCTCAATACTATCTCACTGCCTTCTCACACCCCCTTTTCTGACCTTGCCTGGCTGTGTCCTGACCCAGACCCCCTTCCCACCCTCACTGCACTTCAACCTGCCCCACACTTTCCCATATCCCCTGCTGTTAGATGATGCTCACCACAGGATGAGGTGAGGCTGAGGAGCTCTCGATGGGATCCCTCAGGTGATGCCTGAATTAGTGGTGTGTCTAAGCTAACCTCCTCCATCTGCAAAGAGGGAAAACACCTCACCTCCTGCAGGGACTGTGTTTCTGTGCTGATTCCCCATGCAAGGGAATCATGTTTGAGAGAGCAATGACAAAGAACTTGAGTTGCCTACTTAAAGTTAGGTGGAGTGGCTCAAAGCCTCTCGCAATCTCCTCTCTAGGTACTCTGCAGCTGGCTTGAATGAGAGGAATGAGGAGAAACAGATTCTTACAGTGCATTGGCCACTTCTCACCACAGCAGGTCAAATGAGGTTGGGAAGCTGAAAAACTAGATTAAGCAATTGGAGCATAATATCCTTGGGGTGGGAGAGGAAGGCAGGAAGACACCATCACTATTTGAGTCATCCTGGGTTGCTGATCAGGCTGGGAAAGCGAGCTGCAACATTGCCTTCTTTAAGAGGAATATGTGAGTTTCAAGAATATTTAATTTAAAAAATAGAAACTACAATAACACAAAGAAATAATTTCCCCCTTAATTTCTTTGATGTCCCCTTCCAGCTGTAAAAGTCCTTAAACACTATCTTTTTCAAGTCCAGGAAGAGATACAAACATGGGGGACAGGTTTCCTCTAACAGGAAGGCTCAGGGCAAGTCAAAGAGGATGGAAAAATCCTCACAATGATTTACAGAAGGGCAAACTAAGGAATAAAAAAAATCAAAGCTGAGTATCTGATTGATGAAATTCACTGGAAATTACATTATATTCCTTATGAACAGAGAACATTATTATATATTCCTTATGAACATTTACTCAGTGAAGTGGTGAAGCCAGTCAGCAGATATTAATCATCATTCACCTATCCAGATTGGTGTAATTCACTTGCACCTTAATCTGCATTTGTATCTCAGCAGTATCAATTCACTGTAGAGCAGAAACAAATGCACCTGAAATCCCAGGTTAGGCAACACAAGCAGCTCTGGGGCTCAGCAGGACAGAGCCAGCACACTCCTATTCCCTGTCTGCTAAAGCAGCCCAAAGAGAAAGCAGCCATAAAACATTAACCCAGACATCATCTGCAAGAGATATCTTTGGGTAGTTCTAGACAAATACCTGAAAGGAATTCTAATGTTTTAAAATAATTTAAAAGACAGAGAGTGAGAGTTTAATTTGATCCAGTTGAGGATCTTGTCCTGCATAAACCAGAGCAGAGTTTGGAACTGCCACTGATAAAGTGGGAAGAGGAAGCGACAAAGCAAAAAGCAGTGGTTTGCAAGCTTTCAGGTGAGACGGCTTTGGTCTCACCAAGAATCAGGTGTCCTGGGATTTTTAAAAACATAGGGTGCTTTTTCCTCTTTCCATTTTGTTGTTCTGACAGCAAACCTCAATGCACCAACATCAAGAAAAGTTTGTACCGTATGACCACTTCACTCCTGTATTGCTGGTGTCCAGAGCCATGCACTGTAGGATAGGCATAGCAGTATGGATAGAAACTGCATGGATGCATGAAAGAAAACTGCCTGGCTGATAAAAGCCAGTTTCTGTGTCCAGTGTCCCAAGGCAAAGACTCCTCAGCAAAGCAGATGCTGCACCTGAGCCTACAGGGTTGGACTATGGCAATAGGAATGCCTGGCCTCTGTGGGATGGAACTCGTGTGACTCTGGGAAGGGTCAGGCCCCTGGTTAGCACTGGCATCTGATCATCCATGAGGAAGCAGAGTGGGTGCTGTAATTCCTGTATCTTCCAGGGCTGTGTCTCCATGTGGGGTGTCCCAGCACTGCAGAGGAGGTAACCTTATCTACAGCAGTTTCAACCAAACTAACCTGGGGAACAATGGCAGTGGAGGCAGGCAGATATTCCAGACATAACAGCAGTGTCCTCAAGACAGATATCCTGGACCTAACAGCAGCGTCCAGGCTCCATCTAGCAACACAAAGCCACTCCTTACAAGAGCTATTGCTGCCCACGTTACCCAACTCTAAACAAGCACACCACACAGCCGTGCTGCAACTCCAGATTTTATTTCTGCCTATATAACAGGGTTTTAACTGGTATATCTTCAGTTAAAAGCCCAGCCCTGGGGAGTCCTTCAGCATTCCAATGGGGAGGAAGATATGGGACAGTGACTCGGCCCCTCTAAAACCTGAGTGAGTGATTCCTTCAGATCCTGGTCTAGGAGGCAGCATGCAAGGCTAACATAGGGAAAGCCTGTGAAGGCAGTGGAGTTTGGGTCAGAAGCTTTCTGTGGAAAGCAGCTGCTGATCACCTCACTTTTCACACTGTTTCTGTACTGTGGACTGACAAACCAGTCTTCTTTCCAAAGAGGCTGAATGGGACTGCATTTAGCTGGCTGGAGATGCTCACAGGACCAAGAGACAACTAGTCCAAAGCCACCCTCACAGGAGGGATGTGGCAAAGGCACCATCTCCTCAGCTCCAGCTGGTTTACTCTGCAGAATCTAGCTGCTGATGTACAGCCATGCCTGTCAGCTGCTCTACCAAGATGCCCAGATTTGGTGAGACCAGGCCAGAGCCCAAGGGACTGGCAACACCATGCCAAATCATAGCACAAAGGAAACTATTTAAGTTGCCATTCCCCAAATGAGAAGTTGCTCCGGATCCCACAGGATCCCTGTGGCAATGCCCAGGAAACTAAGAGGATTTAATAACAAGACCACTCTCCTTCAGGATATTGCTAAACTTGCATTTTTACCTTGGGGCTTGCTTATAACCACCTGCTGCTCTTTCTGCAAAATCATTAAGCCTCTTCCTCCAAAAGGAACACTCTGCTGTAACACAGCACTGCACATTTTTCACCCTGTTACAGCCTAATTCAGCAGACTTTTCCCTTTTACCCATTTTGGTAGTCTCTTAACCATGTTTCTTCACCCACCTTTCTGTGCTTTGTTTTGTTTTTTGTTTTTTTTTTTTTCTTTTTGGGAATCACAAGCTTGCTGTGCTTGTTTCCATGCAGCAGAAACAAGTTCTCCTACACTGAAGGGATCTTCAGTAAAAACACCAGTAAGATTGTCTGCTTTCCTGAGTGTACACGGTGCTACTATATAAATGTAAATCAACAAACCTGCACCAGGAAAAACCTCAGCCAAGGCACTTTAGCTTCAATGTAAGTTTTGTTACAAAACCCAGGACGTATCAGTCCAAGGAAACTTGAGCTCTACAGCTTAAAGATCCACAAAGAGGGAAAACGGAAAGAAAGTTTCCAGGACATTCCTTGCTCCAATTTCTTCCCATTCCAAGGAGCAGAATAAATTTGGAGTCACTTCTCTTTTTGAAGCTAAATGCTGTATGGCAGAGCTAGGATTTGCCTGTCAGAAATGCACCTGGATTTGGAAGAGCATGTGTCCAGAGGCAGTGAATTAGGTAGCAGTGTGGCAAGCTAATCTAAGAGGGGGACTTGCACTTCACTTACCATTTGAAGGACACCAAAATATGACATCAGATATCCAGATTCCACTGCTTCCAAGCCAAAGAAATCCATAGAGATGATGGAAAACATAATCATGAACAAACCTGGAGGCAGGGTTAATGCAAAGAATACATCAATACACTTGCACTGCATGTAATAGCCCAAACCCTGCTCCCAGTCACCACCAGTCCAAGTCAGTAGCTCTCCCTGGGTTTGCCAGCACTGGGTATAAACATAAGCAGAATCCTATTCAAAGTCATTGTAGTAATTTAATCTTTAAATGTTAACTTTTTTATCCCGCTTACTTTCATCTTTAAATAATGTGACTATGTAGGCTGTAGTTTCAGCTGTTAATTATAAACTGGTAAATATTTGTATCACTGAAGCCAGCAAGAAAACATTTGTTCAGACAAGACTGTAACCATAAAAATAATCTGATTGGATTCCTCACCCCTTTTGCCTGACTTCAGATATTCACTGTGGGGAACAGCCCAGTGACATCAGCCAAAATGCAGTGGTTTCACTGCACACCTCAACAACCATGTCTGGGGCACGTGAAAATTCTCTTTGTGTGGACCGATAGTGATATCAACACAAGCAGTCAGGAAAGTATGGACAGAAAGATCACAGACCAGGTCTGCTTTTCAATTGAGGCGATTTCTGGAAGGTGTAACAGAGAATGTCCACTCAATCTCAAATGAAAATACAATTCTGTGCCTTTCCCCCACTGCCAAACATACACACATACAGGCATGCTTGCACATGCTCCCATCCTACAGAGAGAGCTGTCAAATTAAGAATGTTATGTCAAAACACTGCACTTAAGTGTGGTGTGGGGTAAGAGCCTGCTGCTTCCCCTAGTGTCTTGTGTACCTGAGATGGACCAAGACAGCAGGAAATTTGGGCTCTGTGTGTGTGAAGAACCCCACAATGCACCTGTCAGAGATCACTGATCCTTCTGGGAGGGAAGAGACCAGATGACTTTTAGCAGTCCTGCCTTTCCTTGTAAGATCCTCTGAGTTATAAGGACTGGGTAAAAAGGAAGCCATCATGTTCCTCTCCTCCCTAAAAAAAGCCAGAATCCAGGAGGCAGTATGTGAGGACTGAGAAGACAGCAGGTGGCCTGGCAAAGTGACATGGCATGGGGAGGACTTGCCAGCTTTTCCTGGAAGGATGAAGAGTGATTCCAGATTGCTGGTTAAAATGCTGTGGAGGAGTTGCTTCTTAATGAACAACTCCACTGCACCCAGCAGCCCAACCCCAGCTCTACCAGTGCAGCACCTGCAGCAACAAGGACCTCCCTCCAGGCAGCCCAAGCCTTTGCCTGGAGGGAGCACCGCCCTCCCTTCCCAGGACCTGCCACAAAACCTTCCTGAACTCCACTGGAGACATGTCCTCCCCACCGACAGGAGTAGCTGCACCCTAGCCGGCTCCATGGGGTTGGGAGAGAGAGATGGGGGCAGGAAGGGCACCCTGTTCTTCTGCTCTCCAGCTATGTGGAGAAGGTGCCTGGGAGCTGGGGCTCATGGAGATCCATGGTTTCACCACACCCCTCCAGGGAGAGCACCCCGTTGTTATCCAGTTACTTTGAAATTGCTCTCAGCTCAAGCCAGCTTAAGGTAACATGCAAATACCAGTATTTACTCACAACACCCAAATCAGGCAGCAGGGTTGCACATGTTTATAAAAGGCACACGTGATGAAATGAAAGAAAAACCACACTTGGTTTCACTTGTAGGAAGATGAGATTGAAGCAGGCGCTCGCCCTTCATCCTGCACCCACTGCAGGTACCACCTAGGAGGGGCTCAGCCTTCCTACATACCTGGTGCTTCTTCCTGCTACTGCACTCCAGCTTCTACAGCTCCTCTCCCCTTTGAAGTCCCTCATCAAGTTAAGACAGATTTGGATCTTTCTCCTCCAAACAAGCTGCTTTCTTTCGGAGCAGGGGAATAGGCTGTGCTCTTTAATTAGAGTTACACATTTCCCGGCTCCCCTGGAGATGCAAAGATCTTGTTTGCAGATGGGTGTCACCTCCTGTGCCTGCCTGGTCCCTTAAAGATCCCTGGAGGAGGGAGACCCCCTTGCCCCTCTTCTCTCAGCAACTAAGGCAGTCTCTCCCACTGGTAACGCATTTATTGATGAAACCCACAAGGTGAGCCTCAGATTGAACTAAAAAATGATGTTATGCTCACTGGGACAAGCATTTCTTACAAAGATTTCAGCAGGTTCCCAGCTGGGTAGACTGCAGTCAGCTGAGTGCAGCCACATAAATAATGATAAACCTCAGTCAATGCTGACAGGCTCAATGTGGGAAAAAAAAAAAAAAGGAAAATGGCATAAAATACCCTCAGAATCCTTGCCTTTTTTGAGGATGTCTAAGAAGAAGGCGAACTCCTTAGTAAACCTGGCATCAGTGGGATGAGTAACAAGGGTTACGCAGCAGAAAGCAGGGAAATGATTAGTGAGACGCAGTAATGATGACAAAAAAGCACCAAGGAAAATCAGCAGTGCAATCCCAATTAAAAAAAAATAATATATATATATATGTATATAGTGACATGTCTAAAAGCAGCCTGTGGTTTTGGAGGGCCAGCTTAGCAATCCTTACTGCAAGATGGTGTAAGAAGGCAAGCACAGGCTCTGGGAGCTCATCACAGCCCTCCTACGCTGGACTGGAAATGTGATGGGATTCAGAGCCCTAAGGCTCACTGCAAAACTGTTCCACACGTAAAAGAAAATCCTTTAAAAAACAGGATGCAGGTGCTAAAGCAATCATGCTGAAACCAGATTTTCCAAAGGGATTAAGCAGCCAAAGATTCTTACAAGCAGCTATTTATCAGTATTTTCAAGGCCCTGGTGACTTCTTGTCAATGAGAGTTATGTTTGATATTTTTATTCTCTTGTTTTTCTTTCTGTCTCTTATCTACCACAATGCAGTGAGGCTCTCTTTTCTCAGGTCAGCTGAGAAGGTAACTGGGCTGTGCTGGTGCTGTCTGCTGCCTGTCCAATCCCCAGCAGCTCCTTTCCTGCAAGAGGCACAGAGCCACATCTCTGCTTTTATGCAACAGGGAGGAGGTTCCCAGCCCTGCAGCCCTCCCGGGGAGGTTCTTTCTGTCTCAAACAAGCTAATTTTAGACAACAATGAGATCCTTAAGGAACAAAAGGTTTTCTTTGCTGTATATCACAAACTTGTTTACAAAGTAAATAGAGAACGGTCTGTAATTTGGGCAATCTAATTAATTATACAGTTGCAGCCCGGAGATGAAAGGTAAATAAGCTCATGAGGAGCTCAGCCTCCAGCTGTGAGCTGCAGAGAATTAGCGATGGCCAGATCTCCTTTCAGCTGCTATCAGTTTGGTCAGTGAGCTGAAGAGAGGAGAGACCTTCAAAGAGAAGTCACCAGGATTTTAATCACTTCTCACTGTAGTGCGAGTGTTACAGCTGCAATCCCTCAAGTGAACCTTCTCCTACCCTTACAGAAACACTCACAGGTATCCAGTGACAGACTTCTAGGCTGCCTTAAATCCCAGCTTCACTGTCTCTGTCATCTTTGCCTAGAAATTGCCTTGCAGTTTCGGACAGGAGATGTTAATTTTGGTTCAGTGAGCATTTCTGCTTTACAAAGGGAAAGAAGAATGGATTCTGTAACAGGCAGGAATTTGCATTTTGGCAGGAGTGTCTAAAGCAAAGTGCATTTTGCCTGGCCTTTGGAAAAAAAGAGAGCACACAGGAAATTACTGGGGAAAGCTCACATGAATGCAGTCTCAGGCATTTTTAACAGAGAAATTATGCTACTTTAAGATGAGAAATGAGTCAGAATCAGCTAAGAAAACCCTCTTAAAACATCTGTCTCATTCTGTGAAGTGCTGTCATTTTGTACACTTTCTAGAGTACAGTTTCAGAAGTTTTTTGTCTTAAACACTGTTAGGTCAAGCCAGAAGTGTTTTGAGGCTGTATCCTGTCTCCAATGGCAGGGGTAGGATGAACTGGCATTACTGATCTCGGTCACTGCCAGCTACACACAAGGAAAAAAAAAATAATCAGAAATCCTTGACTTCTCTGCATGTTAGTGTACAACTCCAGCTGGACTTGTTCCCCCAGAGATATAGCAAGGAATAACAGGTGAGCCTGACCAAGCCCAGGAATGCCACCCCCTTCCGATTCAGCCACACTCCTCAGCTAAATTTACTTTCATTTGTAAACTGAATTTACATTTTACAAATTAGAATTAAATTTGTAAATCCTATTTCACGTTCTTTAAACTTCAAGAGTTTCTCCAGACAAAAATGAATTGGAAAAAGATGCAAAGTCTAAAATCTAGGGTGGCTTAAGTCCCCTCTTAGGATCCCTGTTGGGAAGTGCCTTAGCTTAACTTCAGATGCATGATACACATGCATCTTAACATGCTTAACTTCAGATGCATGATAATAATGTGCACAAAACTCAGTTCTTGAAATCACCATCAAGAGAAGGTGCACTTTTTGGGTTGACAGGGAAAAGAGCTGTGAAGGCTTTGTGTGTGGAAGGGCAGAGAACATCACCCTGTCCTTACACATCACTGATGAGGATGACATGCAGCTTGTCTCTAGTCAAGTGTGTGGGGAAAGAAGTTAGAGGGTAGGCAAAGCTGAAGATTATTAAATTGTGGCCAGGGACACATAGGCAAACAGGGACATATGAACCATGCTAGGACAGCAATTGAGGAAGCTTCAGAAGAAGCAGGGAAACATGGGTTTGGGAAAGGTTTGAGGTATCAGCGAGTTCCTACCGTGACACAAAAAACCCCAGCAGAATTATAAGGAAGAAAAGAAAAAGCACTCCCATCAATGTGCAAGGGAAGAAACATGCTGTGGGTCCCCTGTGTGCAGCCCAACCCTCTCATCCATCAATAATTTTCAGTTGTTGGGAAAAAAGTTAGGATATACATACACCTTAAAATCACTAAGTAAAATCAAGAAGGACCTCAGTCTCGGACAAAATAAATTTCTTCTGCTCTGAAGAGCTTGCAGCCCAAAGAGAAATGACAGACAAGAGGAAAAAAACATTTGCAGTGAGGGGGACAGAGAGATGAGTGATTTGCCAAAACTCGCAGATGCAGCCTATGACAAGCAGTGTGTTTGACATTGAGTCCCAGGGTTTTGATTCTGGGTAGCTGAGACTGCCTGAAAGCATCCAACATCCCATCAGGAAGTGACTCCTCACTGCTCTGCGATCAAAGGCAGCTTGCTTTCAGTAACCTGAGACAAGCCTGGCCTACAGTGTACATCATCTTATTTTAAATACATCAGCAATCATGGGTAATGGGTGAGATTTACCTATGGGAAGTCCAGCAAAGACCTTGACTATGAAAACTTCCATTACTCCTGGAAACTTCATCAGGCGCACGATTTCTCTGATGCTAAACAAGCTGCCAGACTGTGATGTGCCTGCTGAAGATGACATATGGGTTAATACTCTGTTAATACAGGTTAAGGGTAGAAAGCAGGAAACTCTGAGACTCTGCTCAGGTTCACCACCCAAATACCACACCTCTGCTGCACCAGCTTTGTGCTGATGGCAGGAGGTCAGGTGCTGGTGCCAGGTCTGCATGTGGAGGAACCTTCTGAGACAGTGGGGTTTCCTCCCCTGCCAGACCAAACTAACCCTCAGCAAGGGGTCCACAGTCCTCTTTTCTGAGACACGTGGCTGGGATGGAAGACTCCAATTCTATGTGGCACAGTGAGCAAAATATTTGGAATAATCCTCTTTCCTAAGCTAGCCTTAGACATTGAAGAATCAGCATCTCAAGGCTGAGACATTTTTGCCCTTAAATGCAACTCCAAGGTCCTTCAGCAGTTCTTGCAACATGCCAGTCCCCTGCCCCTTTTCATGTACTATTTATCAGAAGCACAAAATACTCACTGTGCTCTGTCACATGATGGTCTGACTTTGGTTTAGTCTGTGAAGGGATCCAAATCATTGCTATCAGGGTGTTGATGAGGCTTCCCACCAGCCCAACGTATGCAGGAACATAAACACTGCAAACAGGAAAAATAGAGGTAACTGGATAAAAACCTTACACAAGGTATTTATACCTCCATCCTGCAAAGGCTTGGGCATTTGGGTGAGGAACAATTCCTCCTGAAGTCACAGTACACAAGGTATCCTTTCATGGAGAGTTTGGAAATGACTGCAGGTTGAAATTTCACCAAAAGATGGCTATTGCTATCAAGATAGTTTATAATTTTATTAATAATAGGGTATAATACAATGCTTTGAAATTTCCAAGTGTTGGCAAAAAGAGCTTTTCTTGGTTTAATGAAGCTTAGAAATCTTCCCACAGAAAGTATCTGCTTGTTAGATCCATCTAATCATCATCTAATCCCCAATTTCATTCATCTAAGTATCGTCTCACTCCTTCAAATTTCTCAGTGAAATAAAATGAAGTTAAGGGAAGTACTCATGGTGATTAAGGATGGTAGAATATGGCCTACAAGCAGAGCTAAACCCACCAGAGAGACTATACCATTTGAAAAGGAGGCATTAAAAATAAAAACATGATTACAAAACCTTCTCAGAAGCAGCATTTTGACTTTTGAACTTTCCTCCAAAGGTGTCCAAAACCAAGCCAATATCAACTACTGAATCTTTAACAGAAGTAGGGCCACATCCTTGGATGTAGGTACAGTGAACGACAATTATTAACTATAGTTGTAAAATGATAAAAAAGAACAATTACAACTTATCTAAAAAACACAGACACAAATAAGGCAATAGAGCCAGTAATTAGTCCTCAATTATCACTGTCCTCTTAAAAGAGAAGATTAGGAAATGACTCCTCCTAGTCTTTAAGGGTATGTGGGAAGATTCCTCACCCTAAAGGGCTTCAATTTTGAGAAACACAGTAGAGCAAAGTCCAGGGCTGGAAGACTGAAACTGAGGGAAGTCAAGCTGAAAACAGAGAGAAGCATGTTTTAACAGTGAGAGTAATTATCCACTGAACCAGCTCATTAAAAGTCTCCCCCATCATGAGAACCCGTTTACTTGTAGGGTTTCCTAAAACACTTGCTTAAAACCAGCCACGGGAAGCAGGTTTGGGGTAGGAACGCCCAGCAGAAACACCAAGGGCTGGTGTCATGTAGGGCACAAGGGACCACCTGGTGCCTTGGAGGCATCAATTTTTAAACATTTTGGACTTCAGCAAAGAAATTCCTGGATTTTCAAAATCCAGAGAAGCCTTCCACCAGAGAAGGCTTTGGAGTTGTGCAGGTCCATGCAAACTTGGAGGTGAGTGTGCCATCCCTGCATTCCCAGTAACCTGTGTTGCCAAAAATAAGATGTAAAAGTGAGCTGCAAGCCCCCAGCTGATGCTCCCTGTAAGCCTGCTGGTGAGAGACTGCTTATTTACTTTTACCAGCTTTTTACTGCTGATTTCCTTGTCAGACTATGGCATATGTTTTTCATGGAATAACCAGCAGCACTAATTGTAAAAGCCTCAAGTTTCCTCCATGCTAGGCAAAGGCACAGTGTGAATAATTTCTGGAGTATTATTTAAGTCACAGAGCAAGAAAGTCAAGGATTGAGATGCAAACAAGCAAGAAAAGCATCAAAGAGCAAATATAAATATATATATATATATACACACACACACACATGTTCCCGCTAATAGTAACAGCAAAAATCCCAGATGAATATTTTAATTCTCATTAATTATTATTAAAACAACAAAACCAGATAATATCTTTCTGCAAAAGGACTTAGCACAGTAATTTAGACCTGCTGCCTTCTATCCGCCAATCTGCTTTACTAATTAACTCAGACCACAAAATTAGTCATTTACTGGATCATTACTTTTCATTTTTAGTGCAGCAGATTGCCACTTTCTAAATTAAAATTATATGCCAAGCAGTTCCCAAACTACTGAAATTAAATTTGTGGACAAAAGTTTTTATCCAAGACATCCAGAATTTCTACTTTGCTTTGCTACATAAAGTAAATTTACTAAGAAAATAAAAAGGTTAAAATAACCAAAATAATGCAGCTGGCTAAATAGGGGTGGGAGGTGGTTTTTGGGGGTTTCTTTCTTTTCTTTTTTTTGGTTGGGTTGTTTTTGTTTTGTTTTGTTTTTTCTGGGAGTTTCTATATTTTAAGCTTTCATTCTGATATGTAAAAAACACATCTCAAAAATTTGTGTCAGCCAGAAAAACTTCCTTTCCAGTCCTATTTTTTCCTGAGGTTGTCCAGAATCTCACATACCAATGTAAATATGTTTTACTCTTCCCATCCAAGAAGAATTACAGTAAGCAATGACAGAAGGATCCCCCTGTAAAACTGCAAGCAAACAATGCCCTGTGCCTAATTCACTGGAAGCATAGGACTGTTAATTCACTGCTGTGAAAGGGAGAGGAGAACCTTGACAATTTACATGTTTGGGAAAACTTGGGCTTGATATAACAAATTTGTAGAATTTTTATACGGATGGTTGCTGAAATCAGAGAAATCCAATAAAATATGGAGCTCAAAACTGTGTTTCCCAGACAAGCCTGAAGCTTTCCAAGTCATCTGAAAATCCCTTTTTCTACATCTTTCTGTATGTGCTCCATCATTTTCCATACGTTAAGCACTGTCATTCCTTGATGGAAAGGTGAGGAAGGTACACCCTCCAGTTAGCTGCTCTACTATCTCTTCCTTCAGCAGGGATTGAATGCTGAAATTTGACATAACTCCAGTGTCCTGGAAACCATCTTTTGCATTTGTTTGTTGGCTCATTTAAGAGAGATGAAGTGAAACCAAGGGAGGTGGTGGTAGGAATGCTTTGCTGGGTTGGTAGCACCTGCTGAACAAGAGCTGGCTCCTGGTCACTCATCTGTTTTTTTATTCTAAGATTTAAACATGGGCTCCCATCTCTGCTGATATCAGCGAGACTCCTTTTGCATTCAGTTTTGTGTGTTTGTTTTATCAGGAGGAAGCCTCACCAGGAAGGGATGCAGTGGCACTATTAAGATAAATGAAATACATAAAGCAGGTTGCTCCCATGGGACCTTTTCCCATCTTCTTCCCCTTCCTGCTCTCCCTCTCATCCCTCCTGGCTGTCCACAAACCAACCATGTGGAACCAGAGTGAGCCCTGCCAAACCCAGCAGCAGATTTCCTGAGCAGGGCAGAAGAACAAAGGCTGCGGGCAGGACTAATACAATTAAATTAAATGGAGCAAAAGGGCACAGCAGCTTTGGCAGCTGAGCTCATTGTATGGCCTCTTCCAGCTTCTTGTTGATTAATGAGAGATTAAGGGCCTTTACTGTCCTGGGCTTTATGGTCAAAATAACTTGGGTAACTTTATCTGTGTACTTCAGCATGTTATTTATAATTCCTCTGCTTTTTAATCTGTAGAGAGAGCCCCTTTCTGACTTTTGTCAGCAGCCTCCTTGGTCTTCCCTGGGGAATTCTTCTAGCAAAGCCCCTTTCAGCTGTCAGCTAAGACCACAGCTTCCCACTATTCTTTTTGTGTTTTCAGCCTTGCCATGAAGCAGAGGAATAAAGCGCGTTTTCCTGTCCTTCATGGGACTGATGTATCCCAAGCTCCTGCTTTCATGAGGATGCAAAGATTTTGGCTGCAGGGAGCAAACATGTGAATCTAAGACTAGGAGGAACTAGGGTCAGGGAGGACTAGTTTTTGCCAAGATGACTAGCTGCAGCTTGTTCTGACTTAAAACTTTCAGAGACACAGGAAGAGAACATGAGCAGAGGGACCTGGAGGCCAGGAGCGGGCAACATCAGCCAAGCACTGCTTAACAATCTAACAAAAGCCTCTCCTTTTCACTTTCCTGAAGCCAATAGGTCATATGTGGTGCATGCATTTAAAGCATCCTTTTAAAGAATTTTAAAGGGCTTCAAAAAGTAGGATGGCCACTAGCCACAGAACCCACGGTGCAGCCCAGTGCAAGGCTCACTCGGTAGCCTGCAGCCATGGAGAAGGGACAAGTGGCTGGCAGCTAGGATTACCCATTTGGAAAGTCCATCCTTAATGCTGGTGGGAAAGCAGAACTGATGAGGAAACCATTAACAGTAATGTACTGTTAAACAGATTGACCCCCAAAAAACCCTAGGATCCAAAGCCAGCTGGAGGAGGGCTGCATTTCTTTCCATTTAATGCTTAACCAGCCCCTGTATTTACTGGCAGGTAAGTCCCAACCTTCACCACACCTCCTTCACATCCTGCTCCCATCAGGGTCAATTAGTATGAGCCAAATTAATGCAATCAGAATTCAGTTTCTGAATTAAGAATGACAGTAACACAGCAAGGGCTCACAGAGGCTCTCCAACTCCTGTCACCTGTCCCTGAAGTCAGAGGTGGCACATTTGAAGCACCTGAAAAACCTGGCAAACTTTAGAGCAAGTGCAGCTCTTGGAAAGCAGGACAAACAAGTACATGTGGGTGTATATAGGCACATCCATATGTACAAACATGCGTGCAGAGCACTTCCCCGTAGCTTTGAAGCAATGCTTTCAGCAAAACTTCCATGAAAAACTCAATCCTGCAAAGGCATGTGCAGCATGTCAGCACCAGGCAGCGGACCAGGAGCAGGAGAGAGGCCACTGACCATGCATTTGCAGGCATATTTCCAGGCATATTTCCAGTTCTCAGACAGGGAGCCTGAGCAGAGTCTGGCCACAGGTACCTGCCAGCCACAGCCCCCACGCAGCGCCAAGCAGGGGTTGGGCTCCTGCTTCCACCAAAGGCAGCTACAACAAACCAACAGGGCCACAGTTTTGGGCTCCAGCCCAAATTCCAGTCCTTGCTGGGCTGCAATTCCCATCTTTGATTTCCTGCCTGAGAAGCCTAGGACAGACGATGTAGGCAGGTACATAGCTGCTGCTGCCAGCCGGGAGGCTGCATGCAGGCTGTGTGTGCCACGAGATGGTATCAGTGGCTTTCCCATTAGCATTCCAGCCACAGAGCCCTGCTCTGCAAAGCCCAGGAGAAGAACGCACGCGTGTAATTGCACAACTAAACGTTGCGTCAATACAGCGATTCTTTCGAGGAGGAAGCAGCTCCCAATGATTCCCTGAGGATTAAAGGATCAATGTGTATTTCGGCAGTGAATGGGATTGTGTTTGTTTTCTTTCTCTTTTTCTTAATAAAGTCAAAGTTGAACATAGAGACAGCACAGATTGTTTTTTAGTGACTCACTCCTACTTCAAAACTGCGCTGCATAAAGCCAGCATTCATAGCAGGTCCAGATTCCTTAAACAGCTCTGAGAGGACTCTCAGAATATTTCTTTGATTGCAGTTTGGCCACACTATCCCCTCATACCCTTAGAGGGGCAGATATGGGTGAAAAAAAAAGCTGGTGAGTTAAAAAGAAAAGCAAAGCAAAAAAACTGAGGTTAAAAAAAAGAAAGTTCAGGTGAAATCATGGCACCAAACCATGGGCTCTGGTAACCAGCTTTAGGTCTGTAAGAAAGTGAGCAGTGACCACTGTGCTCCTGATAACTTAGTGATGTGTGAGTTACTGCATAACTAATTGTAAATTAGTGATGGTTTTGCTCAAGGAACTATTTTACTGCCTTGCTGAACGCATTTCTTCTCTGACCCATTGTGGTCTGGTCTATATTGTTAAGATTCTGCCTAAATAAAAAAAAAAAAGAAAGCCCCAAAAACCAGCTAAGAAAAAAAACCCCAAAAACCCAAGCACAAAATTTCACCAAGCCTTCTTAAAAAAACAAACCCACAAAAGCCTCAACCAAAAAAGACTGTACTGAGCCTACAGAATTTTCCCACATTTCCTAGGATGTTCATGCCAATGTACAGAGCTAGTCCAGCTTCCACAGCCCAGGGCAAGAAACAGCACAAAAGCACACATAAACTCAGACAACCCAATACTCAGCAGTCTTCAAAGCAGCACTACCAGAGGAGGACCACCCATCACATCATCCATGCCCTTGAGAGACAAAAAAAACACCCCCAAGTCTTCCTTTCTGCAGCTCCTACTCCTGTCCTCATGGAGAGAACATTACACAGAGACACGGAGAAGTGTGTTCACCCTGTCTCTTGACACAGAACACAAAACTTGAGTGGATAGCCACCCCCTCCCATGCATCACCAGGAAGAGGAAGGGGGTTCACTGTCCTGATACAGCTGGAAACCATTACCAGGTTGTCATTTTTGCCACATATGCTTTAGATGAAGAGCAGCAGAAGTTGGCTGCTGCTGCTTTGAGCAGAGCACGAGGCTTTTTTTCACTATGGTGAGCTTGACATCATGGCAGGCTGTTCAAGGATGGAGTGAGACTTCACATCCACGCCCTCCAGAGAGCCCCTCACAGGGTGAGAATGAGTCACCCACAGACAAGTGCTCATTCAGCTGCTCATTTCTAATGGCAGCCACATCTGGAAAATTTGTGTGGTGTGGAAGGAAAAAAATCTGGAGAGGAATATGGGCAGCCTCCATGACCTGTTTCCATCAGAACTGGGTGAGGGAGGGATGCTGAAGATTGGCACTGGTGCATTAGCAGGGCAAAGAGCCAGGAGTGGAACCACAGGGGTACATCAGAGCTGCCGTGTGCTGGGGACATCAGATGTGGGACAGGGACAGGACTTCACAGCCATCACCAGCCATTGGAGCCACCTGTGGATTAACTTTCAATGGACATTCACTCCTCTGTGTGTCACTGACCCAGCACAAGGAGGGTCTTGATACTCCGGCTTGAAGAAAAAAAACCAAAACAATGAAACAGTACAGTGCTGGGCACTGAATAAAAAGAGCTGGGCTTCCTCCATAGGGGAAATCCTTCTTTGGCAGAGCTCCCTAGGTAAAGAGTGTTTTGTATGAATGGGTAAGGCTGGCTGTCCATCAGGGGCTCTGCAGTATCAAAGTGATCTATCCCCACCGAGCACCCTCTGCAGAGAAAATCCCAGCAATGAAAAGCAGCTGGAAGGAGCCAGCCCCAGCCCCAGCCCCGGCGCGGCAGATCCCGCGGCGGAGCGTGGAGGAGATCCTTGTGGCAGGATGCTAATTCCCAGGCAGCTGGAGCAGCCTGGCCATGCCAGACTCTGGTGCTGCCCGATCCAGCGCAGCGCTCTGCGCGGAACTCGGCTAATTGCCGGAAGAGGGATATCAGTTACTCTTCAATAAGATGTGGGTGGATCCGCGTGCTTTGCCCATAATCTGCCACTAATTTCGAGTATCATTTAGTCTTGTGGGCTCTTTTCTAGTAAAACACCCTATTTCCAAATACTGCATATTCCTAATTCAAAGCTTCACTTGCATGTGTGATTATTGTTTCTCCCAATGCACGGCATGGAGAGTCCCACTGGCATCTTGGTTCACTGAACACCTGCACATCTACATGAATTTACAACAAATGGGGGAATAAACTGCATTTCCCAGAAGATTTTAGTTATTTTAGGCATTGCTTGCCTCACACTTCTATACAGCATTGCCCTGTATGCCTAGAAATGGAGAAGTCTAGACAAGGACCAGGTATGAGCTGCACTCCCTGAACGGGGGCTTGCAACACCTGGCTTTGATCCCAGCAGTGCTAACTAATATTGGATGAGCTGGGACAGGTCGAGATAGGGATCAGAAAGTAGGTGTTGGTGGTCAGTGCTCACATCAGAGGCACCCCACTGGTGAGGCTGGGACATGTGCTCTTCAACCTATCTGTGATCGATCTGGCACAGCAGTGAAGAAAGAAGATTTCATGAGAATACACAACTGAAACAGTACTGGGGAAAAGAACAGCCAGTGGGGAATTGCATGTGGTCCTCACAGGGCTGAGGGATTGAGCAATAACACAGCAGCTGAAAGTCAATGCAGATTAGATTTAAAGTTAGATTAGATGTTTGCAGGCTAAACATCTAATTAAATTAAATTCACACATGAAATTACACTTTCTGAGCTGCTTATTTCTGGAGCAGGCAGTTAGGAAGTGACTGACATGGTCATTTCCACCACAGAAACCGGGAAGCACCAAACGAAACTGTCAGAGGCTGGTTCAAAAGAAAGAGAAAGGCCTAATTCTTCTTGCAGCATGTAGATGGTAAGTGGAGTTTGTTGCTAGTGTTGTCGTGGAAGCAAAAGGTTTGGACAGGTTCAAGGAGAGATTAGATAAGCACTTAGAAAAATGATGCACTGAGGGTTACTAAAGCATTACAAATCATACTCACTCATTCATGTCAGGAAATCCCCTGAGCTGAAAATAGTTGGAGGCTGGAAAAGTAATCACAGGAGTATTATGAAAGTTTGTCCAACTCTTGCTCTTCACTAGGATTCTTACTATGATTTTTGTCAGAGAAAGGATAAAGATACAAGATCACATTGAAACATGTGCAATTTTCTTCTCTACACTGGGAATCGAAACCATGTCTCCCACCACCATGTCACAAGCCAGACAGGCACATGTTTGCTCATTCCCTGGAAAATGTTACTTCTTTTTTTTTTTTTTTTTTTTTTTTTTTTTCCCCTGCAAAATCAAAACTTAAAACATCCCTGAGAATAAATAAGAATAAGCACAATTCCCACTTCGTGTTCGGGAGGACACGCAGTTGGGAAAGGGTAATGCTACATTTCAGTCCAAGAAATGTTGATGATGTTTATGTACCTTATCAAGTGACTGTTTAATATAACACAAAGATGCAGTCTCCTTTCTCTTAACCTCTTGCTTGGATACTCTAAAGAAAGTAATAGTAGTAAAGTAGTATTAAAAAGATCTTTTGGGGGTTCTCCCCCACCTTCTCCTTCATGTTAGAGCTTTGTCCCCTAACAGGCAGCAAAGTCTTTAAGTATTTTTTTTTTAAAATTACTTAATTAAGCAACAAAAACTACTCTTCCAAGCTCAGAATGTGGTAAATTATTAAAATGCTCAGTTTGGGTGTGTTGCTGGGTAAGGACTCCCACACACAGACTGGTTGAAGGTGAGCTTGCTAGACTACTCAGTGACTCACCACCAAACACATCGTTAATTATATGTTACAGCATGTCTGACTTCATAGAGTGCTGTAGGTGGTGTGAAATAATCTTTGAATGAGTTCAAGCTTTTTCCAGCTTTTATGAGGTTACAATGCTTCTGACTCCAAAAGACTCAGCTAGGCAGGAAACTGTTGAGGATTTGCTATAGTAACCTGAGCTGCACTCCCAGCACGTCAAGTCTCGACTCACAGCAGTGGCTTTGGAAGATCTGCAAGCTTGGCATTGGTTGGAGTTGTTACCTCTCACCCATCATGATGCACTCACTCACTCACAGCTGGCTCAAAGCAGTATGTGGGCAGAGCTGAATTTTGCTGCCCAAGGATGAGGGGTGGGGTCTGGGTAGTTCCTGTGAGGGGAAGGGGTAGGATTTGGCTGGCAAAGAAAGCATGAAGGGGGTTCTGGAAAGCCACTGACTTTTTTTGCTGGCACTAAGGAGTGAGCAGTGACTGCTGCTTCCAAGAGCAGACACAGACACCAGATGCTCTGGATTTCTTGACACTCTGGCAAGTAGACAACAGGACTAAGGGCAGATAGTTTGATGTTGCAGGTAACAACCTACTTTGCCAGCCTTGGAGGCACCCCAGCATCAGCCCACCAAAGGACTCTTGTTTCTCCCTCTGTCAGGCCCTTCTGGGGGCAGGGCTCTGGAAATGCTGCTGCAGTGATCCCTGAGAGCGACCCTTGTGTCACACACAAGCAAGGACTCCCTCCACACCCCACACCCACAGGCTTTGAGGTAAATAGAGAAGTCCTTGGCTAGCCAAGTCTGGCACTTAAAATTAATCTCCTACCAGGACTGTGCTCACATGAATGACATTTGTAAGCTACGTAATCCCTGGCAAAACAAGTTAATTCTTTACCTTGAGGTAGGTAACTGTAAATGCAGCATCCTACCAGAGGTATGGCACAGACTGATCTTGCCTTGGAACAAGTAGCGGCAGCCAACACCTCCTTCCTCAAGGTGTGAAAAACCTTGCCATGCTTCATCAAGGGCTCCAGCATCTTTTGTCTAGTAAGACCTTTTAATGAAATAGGACACATTAGGACTAATTTTGTATGGGAAGCAGTGTTGAAACACTAATACCTGAAAGTCACACATAAGGCATTTCAAGGGTCAGGTGGGAGACTTTCCAGCATACCACTGCAACCTCTCTGGTTGCACAACAGGCCCCTTGAAACCATCCCTTTCTCCAGCAAAGGCAGGGCCTGAGGGCTGTGGGGCAGCTGATTTGATTTTGTGAAGAGTTTGACCCCAGAAGCAGGCTTCTGCATTGAGATGAGTGAGTCACTCCATTTCAATAACGGGCGAAACCATTAATTGAAGGCGCGCAGTTTGCTTGTTTGGGCAGGCTTCCTATGCCCTAACCAGGAGTGGTCTCACTGCTGCTTGTATTTACTGAACTCCTCTAATTAAGAACTTTGTTTCTCTCATCCATAATGACAATGGTTTCTGCATGTTAAATATATTCAGAAAGGAGGTTGCTCTGTGTTTCACATTTGCAAATTGAAGTAGCTTTCTCCTCTGCACAGTTGGTAGGAGAAACACTAGCCAAGGAATGGCTAAGAAACTTCTCACTGAGTGAGGTATTCTCAACTACTTTGTTTATTGTAGTAGGAAATTATTTGTGTTAAAAAAGCACATTCAATATTAACTAAAGATGCTTGCACATTTTTGAGCAATGAAGGAAAGCAAATTGAATGCATTGCATACCAGTCAAACGCAATTGCCAGGTCTTCTATTCATCCTGTGTACTTTGGCGGATTCCAGCATTGCCAAAGCTCTGAACAAGAAGATCCTTTAACTGCAGAGCTGCTGCAGCAGTTGCATCTCGAGCTCTGCCTCACACACCTTTGCTCTTGGTTGGGGGAACTCCCCTTAGGGAGAGAAAGCGCTGGGTTCTTTCTTTCACTCCACGTTTATCTTGGCCCCACTACAGAGACCACCTACAGGGACGCCAGTTAGCATCAGCTGCGTTATGCTGAACTGGTATTTGTGGGAGCACTCAGCGGGAACCACATCTTAGGCAGCCCCATGGGCAGCTCTCCACCCAGCCACTCGCTTACGGCACAGGCCCGCTCCGCTCACCACCAAATGGCAGCAGCAGCAAGCTACCTGGTGGACTTGTATGGAAAACTGTGAGCAGAGCGTTTACTGTATTTTTAGTTGCATGTAATTGCAAATTAGCAGTTGGAAATAAGGAGAGGTGAGCAAGGTGTGAGCCGCCGGCTGTCGGCAGAGAAGTTTGGAAACCTCCGATTATCCATTGCTGTAGCTGTGTGGGGTGAAGCGCTGGCCCGCTGCTCGCTTGGGGTTTGCTGGGGCTGGAAGATTTACATTTCAAGCCATCTGGTGGTGCAAGAGCCAAAGGCCACAGACTTCTTCGGCAGGACACCCTAGGGAACACCTGTATTTCAGGTGCTATAAGGCAGCTATAAGGGGCTATGTAATTAAGTGGCCGGCAGTGCTGATGATTTTAGATTGGTGTTTGTGGTATCCTGGAGCCTTGCAGAAGCTGGGTGCTCTCAGTGCATCAAAGAGGTCCACTTAAACAGAGGAACTTAATGATTGAGATTGTTGGCTTTTTTCTTTTCTGTGCACAGGGGAAAAAATTTACATTTTCAATTCACATCAATTTTATTTTCAGCAGGGCAAAACCATGGAGACAAGGACTTCAGGGTGCTGCCAAGGCTGTTAGACATACATCTGTACAGCACCACAGAAATACTGGGGTGTCCAAAGCACACAAATCCCCAGATTTGGGTCTGTATCAGTCCTTGTAAGAGTCTTGTTATAAAGACTTCCTTTCTTACCTACAGAAACAGACCTAATGCAATGGCAGATGAAAAACCTCACACTTTAAATCTAGCAATTTATCTTTATAATATCCCTGTGGGTAGTGGTGGTGCAAACACCCTGGATGTACTCACAGGGAAATTAAGCACAGAAAACCTGAATGCCCTAGTAAGAGACCATGAAGATCATGGTGGAAATAAAAAGACATAAAAATCAGGTGTCTCACATGCAAGTTTAGTGCTCAGACCAGAGTACCACAACTTTCCTCTCCTCTTTCTTTTCCCCTGGATCCCCCAGAACCCATTTCTACCCCAGCCATAACAGTGATGCAATGGGACCCCACAGCTTGCTTGTCTTGCAGGACCCTGACAACACAACAACAGCACCTACATATTACAACAGCACTGATGAGAGATGCACGCACCTGTAGATCTTGAAAATGTGTGACATCCCCATTACTGTTTCAAGAATTCCTCCCCAGGAGCCTTGATGTTGCACACTGGTGTCAGCTGGCCCAGCTCCATAAGAACTAGCTGCCCTAGGAACAGGCTTTGCCCTGGGGACACATCCTAGAGCCCTGACTCAATTTAAGCATGAATTTGAGTCAGTGGAAACTTGTCTGAGGAAGGACTGAGTAAAAACCACAGGGTGAGAGTAAAACAAGCAATGCAGATCCTGAGGAATTAGCAATAAAAGCTGCAATCCCAGCTGCAGCAAGGACTGTCATGGAAAAGGGGCTGGAAAAGATCAACTGCAGGCATCATGGGAAAGATGAAAGTCAGTAAAAGCTGAAAATGGTTTAACATCAAGCCCAGCATCAGTGGCATAGATGCAATGGCTGCTGATCCCCATCAAAATGGCAGCACCCAATACAAAGAGCCCAGCCAGAGCACAGGGAATTAGGGATTAGCAGTAGGAAAGGTCCTGAAATTCACTGCTCTTCAGCAAACTATCAGATAGCAGCACTTGAGTAAAAAAGGTGGTGAGTTTGGTACCCACATCTTTACCTTTAATCTCTGCTTCAGATCAAGTCCAGTAGTGGCCTTCAACAAAGGCTATCTTTAAAAAAATTAAATTACACAAACTAAGCACAACTTATTGTATTTACAGACATAACCAACAAAACCTGTATTCCAACTACACTAATACTATGATATCCTAAAAGCAAAGCACCATGGAATTTAAAGTCTCTGGTGATGTTCTTTGTGGGTTACTTTAAGTCTGGTGCCTTTAATTTCTTCCCCAGAGTTCTTGTAAAATCCAAACATAACCAAAAGAGAAGACAGTACTCAAAGATCACTAAACATTTGGCTTTCATCTTTCCTCTGGGATAATTTTTTTCCATCTGCCTGAGACTCCCCCTGTACTCATCTCACGGATGTGAACAGTGAGAGATGGATGCTCTGGTGGCAGAGAAAAGGTGGCAAACCTTGGTCCTGTTGGCATCAAAAGAAAGCGCACATCCAGCCTGCCAGAGAGCTGGTTTTGCTAGAAGCAAATTAGCCCCGAGGCTAGCCAAGACTTTATCGGCTGGAAAGTCCCAGTCATGAGTGCTAGCTGCAAGGGGTAAAGGAAAAAAAAGCAACAGGGAAAGATCAGGCAGGACAAGCCTGAACATGTACAGTTTGTCCTTCCTGCGTTACAATTATATCCTCATTCCTCAGAGCAAAAGGCAGTTCAAAGACACAATAAATCCCTTTCTAGTCTTATGCTTCTCAGGAACGTCATGGAAACGGAACTGAAGTGGTTCCCAGAGATAAGGTGACAAAGTAAATTTAAACCCTTCCCTACAGCGACACTTTGGTAAAATAGCAGCAGAGAAGTAGAGGCACCATTCAGACCCAGCTATGGCATTCATCTGAGGAAACAAGACTGACCTTAGAGGCTTCAAAGGGATCAATTTAATGTACTGCTCCTCACACTCTGCTGCTGTTCCTCTCTTTGCATCGCCTCTAAGGCCCATACTAACTTCATTTCATGGGCTGGATTTTATCTTCAGGAAATGTGATTCCCTTTTGGGGTACATCTTAATAAATTATTCAGTTTAGGTCCCAAGAAATTTGGGCTAAAGCACTGTATTACCAAGGATGGCATTGGCGCAGGCAAAGCCTGAGTGGCCAGGTAAAGCAGCCATCAAACAGGAGATTTTTCAAAGCCTTTTCTTCCATCCCTTCAGGCCAAAGGAGGGGACAAAGAAAAGAAAGAGAGCTGAAAGACAAGGCAGGAAGTACACTCAAGATGGACCTGGGACGTCTCCAAGGGTATTCCCACTCTATGCTGTGTCCCTCACAAACCAAATGAAGCAAAACCAATGGCACAAGGTATAATGATGCCACATGGACCAATTAAGTGGCAAGGGGAAAAGAATTGGATTTTCAGCTAAAAACATGCACTAAACAGCCCTAGACAGCAAAACATTTGTTAGCTGCAAATGTAGACATGGATGGAACAGACAGAAACAAAAGGCTCCATCGTGTACCAAACCACACAGAAACTACACAGCACTTTTGCTGAAAGGTTATGATTAAGTGAAATAACAGTGGCTTTAAAAGGTAGGTTTTAATCTGCTTCTCACCAAGACATTGACAGAGTATGGAAATCACCCTGCCCATCATCCCAACTCCAGGCTCTCACTGCTGACATACATTCATGTCAGTGAATGCTTGTGAATTTCTACAAGCTTCAGCCTCGCACAGGACAGACACCTTTTCTGACCATAACTGGGCTGCATGAGATTTTAATTACCCTATTGAAAGGCCATAAGTATTTCAGACAGAGTCATTTCGGGTACACAGGATTTTTCCCTGCCTTTCACTGCATCAGGGAATTTCTTTCCACCCTACAGCCCTTAGGAAAGGGGCACATGGCTGAAGGAGTCACGGTCATGAATAATCAGGGAGGGACTTCTCCAGAACAGGGCACCAATGTGAAAAAGTCTTTCTTCTGGGGTGACATTTGCATGACTGAGGGATGACATAATAATTCCACAAACAAAAAAGACTTTATACCCACATGGTGACTTTCAAAACCTCCCTGCACTGACTTAGTCCTTCCCTTCTGTACAGCAACATCACATTTTTGGGGCAGGAATTTAAGTCCTGTCTCTGCAGCCATGGCTTTATCTCATTCTTTCTGGCTAACGCAATCCTACAACTCACATTAGCAATGCCATTTTATGGGGCACAGCATTTCACTAAAGTGCTGAAGGATTTATTTCTGCTTTTGTATGAGGGCATAAGAGACAGGCAGAGAGAGCTGGGTGAGAGACCTGTTTGGGTAAGAGAAACATCAACATACAGGTGGAGGTGAGGCCAGTGCCTGGACACCAGCTTGGAAGATGGAGCAGAAAGAAAAGGCAGAATTATTGTTAGAGAGTGAAAAAGCAGCATGCCAAGACCATGCCCCCAACACCCTCCCCCACCCCACAAAAAAAAAAGAAAGAAAGAAAACAACCCAAGCCCCAATAGACACTTGGGAGCTGCTGAAAGAGCTACACTGAAAAGGAGGTGCTGAAGTGCAGCCAGAGGAGCTGCGTGCCAGGGCACATCCTTGTGAAGGCACTGTGTGTGCCGCCAGGGCACCAAACTGGGCTGGAAACGCAGCCAGGGTGTAAACACATGGTGCAGATGATCAGACTGAAGCAGAGCTATTGTTTCACTTCCAGCATGGGCTGTTTGCCAGACATGGACCTCTGCTGAGAGATAACAGAAACACATTTGAAATTCTGGAGAAAACCCTTTGTTTTGGGGGTAGCTTGTTTTTAAGGAGAAGGCTGAGCAGTGATCTAAGGAATAAGAATCAGATAGTTCAGACACCCCCTCCACCCCAAAAAAGTGTGTGGGGACTTTCAGAGCAGTGAAGCAAGCGCTACAGGAAGGATGGATGCTGGACCAAGCCCAGCCTCCCAAGCCTAAGGGGATTCGCTCACGCTGCCGGGAGCGGGGAAGCCGCTTCTCACCAGGATAGGAAGTCGAGTGCTTGGCAACAAGGGAGGCAGCTCTCCCACAACTCCGGTTACGCAAACAGCTGCCTTCTGCTGGGTTTCAACATGCTTCACTGCTCCAAAAATAATTTCCTGCTTGATTTGATACCATTAGCAGGAGCACGGAGCGCAGCGCGAACGACTGTGCCACTGTGCGCTGGCTGCAGGTAGCCACAGGGTTCCAGCAAAAGCCCCGATTCCTGTTTCTGGCAGGAGGGAAGGTAAGCAGGGCGATAGCATAAGCCTTCTCTTCCTCTCTGAGGGGTTTTGACGCAAGCCTGGACAAAAGTACCTGTCACCTTCGTCTTTTCAGGCCCCTTTTCCAGAGCTGACATTTCCCAGCCCTCACAGCTTGTAGCACTCATGGCATGTAACCAACACTCAGCGGCCAAGCAGGGATCAACGCCAACATAAAGTTCAATGACAAAGCCACTGCTTGCTGGGTGATTAGGAGCTGTGCTGCTCCTGGGCAGAGTTGCTGGTGTTCTCCAACAGCACAAGCAGCAAAAAGCTACTATCATGCCTTCTGGAATTCCCCAGTGGATGAAAAGCACCCATCTTTGCGTCTGCTTTGGAGGTTGTTGGAGTAATACCAGTTCAGCCCAGTGCTTTGGGAATAGCAGCACTTTCCATTCCTAGCTGGACTGGAATTTGGATATCAAATTTTGCCCTAAGGCGCATCTGATTTCCTGTTCCCAATTCCCAGCCCATTGATCTGCATGCCCCTTCCCCAGGGCCTGCCTTGGGGGGACTGCTCCAGAGGCCTTCATCAGAACTGGAAACCTCAAGCAGTGTGGAGAGTTAAAGATTCCAAGTTCCAGCTCATCAGCACCACACTCCATGGCCTGTGCCACACCAGCAGTACAGCACACCAACCTTCCCAGCTCGTGGCCAGCTGGTACCTTCCAGGGGAAGTGCAAGTCATGTTCAGCAAAGAGATGAAGCAGTAAAGCAAAACTCAGTGTCCCTCATTAAAACAGCAGCTGCAAAGCAGGATTCAGGGGTGGAGAACATAATGACAAAAATCAGCGTGTTTTAAGGTAATCCTCTTATACTTTGAAAGTAAAAAATTGTGCAATGGCACACGTTTATGGTTATACCTTTTAAACCCAAAGAGACCATGAGGGACCATTCCACCTGCTGTGCACCACACAGGTCTTACCCACCTTGCTTTCCACAGTTGTTCTTTGAGCCACACAATGTTTTATGAAAGATGTCCCTTGGCCATGACTAGAAGAGTAAAATGGGTGATGAACTGCTTTTGGGGAGCTTCTACAGAAACTGACCTTGGAAGGTAAAGCCATGAAAAGAGAGGAAGGGTCCCCTTAGCCATCCTGCATGGGACATAACTGCAGGGACACCCCAGCTTTCACACACAAGACAAAATATGCATCTGAGCTGACCCAAATGCGATGTGAGGCCTCTCCTGTCACTGCCACAAGAAAAGGGAATATCTCTGCAAAGAAGATGACTCCTCAGCTGCCAGAGGACCTGAGCTGGGTGGCAGGACAGGACTGGTGGGAAGAGTGTACAGGCTGGTTTCCGTGCTCAACTGACCCATGTCTGCAGCAGCTGCTGCTGCTGCTCCCACAGCCCCAGGGAGTGCAGATAAGCAGCAGTTCAGCTTTTCCAGACATAGCACAATTCCTGTTTACAGCCTCTGGGCTTGTCTTTTTTAAAGAAGGAGCTAGGTGTCTATTCTTGCAGGAAAGCAGGTGTGTAAACAGTTCAATTAATATACCCAGCAAACCGTGCTCTAGCACAGCAAAGAGGGCTAGTGGAGACAAGCCAAGAGCACAGGAGCCAAGGAAGGAAAATACTTTTAAAGAATATGCCTAATTAGAGATGGGCCTGGGCCAAAAGTTCATATTTGAACACCTGGAATAGCAGAGGGGAGCAGAACGGTAACCTGAACCCAGATCCACATTTTGTAACTCTCTGCTCTCCCAAATGAAGCAAAACCCAGCTCCAAACCCAACCCACAGTCTGAGCTACGGGTTTCCAAAAGCCAAAATCTGGAGATTTGGCTTTCTACTTTCAGCCTTTGGCCAAGTCATTGTGCTCAGCTGCTGGTGCCCTCTGTTCCTCTCACCCCACACCACTCAGTGCCCCGTTGTGGTGCTGTTCCACTCAAGAGCTGGCTCTTGCTCCCTGGCATCCCTGTTTGCTCCAGCAGTCGTGCCCAGCTTGTCTCTGCACTCCCTTCTCCCTGCCCTCACAGGCAACAGCTCCTGGTCAAAGCAAGGAGCCAGCCCTAACTCAAAGCCAAGCAGCTTTTCTCATGCCTGTGAGACAAATGTTGGCAGAAAACACCAGTTTTGTGCTAAATCCCCAGATTTAGGGCTTGTTTTGAAGGGTAAAACTGCCATGGGGAAAGCAGCCCCCCGCCATGCTGTTTAGGAGTGCTTGCACTCCTAAAGAAGAAGACGACTCCCTTTTCTCCCCTGAAACTCCTTTCTCAAGAACAGACAACTAAACTTCTCCCATACCTTATCAACTCTTTTGACTGTAGGTTTTCTTTATAGCAGAATCACATTTGACAAAGAAAGGTCATCCTGATCCCCATAAAATCACCCTGTCACAGGCACATCATGCATTTCAGACAGCTTGTAAGGCTGACTAAACATTTACTTTTGGATGGCTCACTTCCAAAGTTCAGAAATAGATTCCAGTTCCCAGTAAAAGAGTGCCTGAGTGTGCCATCAGATGGCTTCACTGCCCTGTCACAGCGTGCCATTTGCATTCCTGAGCTTTCCCCCTCACTGGGTGCCACCACTGAGCACATCCCCTGTAGAGAGATGAGGCCTTATCTCCCAGCTGGATTATTCTTGGTAGGTATTTGTCACTCCTTTTTCCATCATCTGACCTTGGGTCCAGTTAGGCTGAGGTAAGTGACTGATGCACAGGGCTCTGGATTGCTTTCCCAGTGGGCACCTGGCCTCTCACCAGCATAGCTGGAGAGGAATAAATGGGATTTGCTCACACTGAATGCCGCAATGTTCAAGGAAGTGTTTGTGTACTGAAAACCTTGAAACAATTCAACTCCACTGCTGTTCAAAGCAGTTTTGCACCTTGGATGTACTCCTGTAGCTATTGCAGATTCTTCCCTGCCACAGCTGAACCTTCATCTCCAAGAAATAATAAAAAAAAAATTAAAAAAAAATACTAATCTGACTTTATACAAAAGTACAGGAAAAAATGTATATAATCCTTCAAGGGCCAAGAGCCTCTGTCTGCAAAGTTCTTGCCACACCGCACCCAGGCAAAATCAAAATGATGCAACTTTTGGTAGGGTGTACAGATTACAATCAGGCAATTACACATCCCAGACTGTGTAATCACATGCAATGAGAACACACGTGGGTGTAGTGTGAGGTGTGAGCCTGGTGTCACCAACCACAGGCTCCTCTGGTTACCCAAAAGGGGTCATTCAACAAATGCATTAAAAATTTCATTTCTAAACATCAGTAGGTCCATCCAGAAAAAGGCCTCCTTCAGTCATGAAAAGTAATTCCTGAAAGGCTGGGAAACCACCAGGGCTGCACTGGAAAATATTAGCCAGAAGAATTGATCTATCATCTGTCTCATATCCAACCGTGCCCAGACAGTTGGAAAGGGGAGGGGAAAATAAACCCATCACACACAAGACAGTATCTGTTATACAGCTTTATATCAGAAAAGAGCCTCTCCAAGCTTCTGTAGGAAGTAAATTTAAACATCTGATGCATGAACATCCTCAGCTTTAATAACCATTACTGTCTTTCATCTCCCTTTTTTTATAAGTCTCAGAACAGCATTTAAGACTCTGGCCTCCAGTAAGCATTGCTCAGATGCTCCCCAGATGGCTTTTCCAAGGGGATTTCTAATTATTCAGGGTCTTTTAAAGAAATATCCTGCAGGAATCTTTCAGGTTTCTGGGGCTTTCCTTCCTTCCTCTACAATTTTCTTTACCCAGAGCTTGATTTAAAACCAAACTCAAAGGAAACACTTACAATGACTTCAATATGTCTCAGATCACATACCCTGGGGTAAAAGAGAATTGAACCAAATCCCATAAAAATAAAAATGGTGCAGATTTCAAAGGAATTCACGGCGAAGTTTTGTAAAGATGTAATTAGACCAAAAGTTTTAGCTGAGAGTATCGTGGAATAAAGGAACATTTAGTGAGACTGAGAAAGTTAATACTGCATGTAGATCACAACGGATTAGATGTGCAATCCCCTCTCCTCAAAGAAAAAAAAAACTTGAAGCAACAGTTGCTGTAATAGCAGCTAAACAAGGAAATTTCTGATTCTCAAAACTCACAATTTTCACATCCTGAACTACCTTAAATGGATCGGACTTGCAAAAGTGCTAAATTCTTATCTGCTGAAAATCCACTCTAGACATCCCCAAATGGAAGATGAAGAAAATCACAGTCATTTCTGGAAAGGCTGGCAACCACTCCTGGATAAGAGGGCAGCTGGAGAGCAGAGTTGAACCCCTTACATGATTATAAAGAAAACCAAATAATTTGAATGGACATAGAAGGTTTTTTTCTATCTCAGGCCACCCAAGCCATCTCCTAAACAATAGTTAATAACGAGACATGCCACTCTTCCAAACCTGCTGCTGCATATCCCCCCAAGTGGGATACAACCCCACGAGATGTTGTCCTGCCACCTAGGAATGCTGACTGGGAAAACTGGGAGTGTTTCAGTGTGTGCTATGGCACAGACACACTGCTGGCTCAAACACAGTGCACTGTGCACTAATGGACTCTTACCACGGTGTCTGGCCTCTCAGGTCCCACCATGAGCATTTCCTTCCTCTTGGATCAGCATCCCTGTTTGCCAGCAGTGTTCATGGTAATTTCCTGCACTGCTTGGCACAGCACAGGGCTCAGCCCGAGCAGTCAGGATCTTGTAATTGGAATGCTGCGGAGAACATTTGATAAAATCACAGAATGACTTGGGCTGGAAGAGGCCTTAAAGATCATCTTTGTCCAAACCCTTGCCATGGGAAGGGGCACATCCTACTAGGTCAGGTTGCTCAGAGCTCCATCCAACCTGGCATTGAACACCTCCAGGGATGGAGCACACTGTGGCCTGTGCCAGTGTCTCACCATTCTCACAGTAAAGAATTTATTTCTAATATCTAATCTAAGCCTGACCTCTTTGAGTTTAAAGCCATTGCCTCTTGTCCTGTCACTACATGCCCCAGTAAAAAGCCCCCCTCCATCTTTTTTATAGACCCCTGTACTGGAAGGTGCTTTAATGTCTCCCCAGAGTCTTCTGCTCTCTAAGCTAAAAACCACCAACTCTCTCAGCTGTCTTCATACATGCTACAGCCCTTGTGGCCCTCCTCTGGATTCCTCCAACAGGTCAACATCCTTCTTATGCTTGGGCCTCCAGAGCTGGTTGCAGCACTCCAGGTGGTCTTGAGAGTGCAATAGAGGGGCAGAATCCCCTCCCTCAACCTGGTCACCACGCTGCTCTTGATGCAGCCCAGGACACAGCTGGCCCTTTGGGCTGCAAGTGCACATTGCTGGGTCATGTTGAGCTTCATCTTCTAGAGCAGAAAGTTCTTTCTCCCAGTTCCTCCTTTTGCTTTCTTGGCTCTGACTTGGGCAGTGTGGCTGGGACACCTGCCAGTGAAGACCGAGGCAAAAACATCATTGATGCCTCAGCCTTCTCCATATCCCATGTAACCAGGTCTCCTATTTCCTTCTGGAGAGGGTCCACATTTTCCACCATCATCCTGTTATCAACCACCTGCCTATGGAAGCTTTTCTTGTGTTCTCTGATGTTAATTAAAATCTTGGCCAGATTTAATTCTGTCAGAGCTTTTATTTTCTGAACCTGATTCCTGACTACTTAGATGATCTTTCGGTATTCCTACTAGGTCAACTGTCCTTGCTTCCACCCTTAGAAAGCTTCCCTCAGACATGCTCTATGAGTTTTTCCAGGAGCTGCTTGTTCATCCACACAAATTTTCCTGACAGCTTTGCTGGGATACATCTCTCCTAGGCCTGGATGAGGTGATCTTTGAATATCAACCAGCTTGCTCAGACCCCTCTTCCCTCCAGGGCTTTATCCCATGGTACTTTACCAAGCAGATTCCTGAAGTGGCCAAAGTCTGCTCTCCTGAAGTCCTGGGCAGGAAGCTTGCTCTGCACCCTCCTCGCAGCACTAAGGTCCTCAAACTCCACCAGTCCATGGTCACTGCAGCCAAGACTTCACCTTCCCCACTAGCCTTGCCTTCTTGCTGAGAACAAGGTCCAGCATGACAGCTCTCCTCATTGGCTCCTGTATGACTTGGAGCAGGAAGTTCTCTCTCCTCCTGCATTGCTTATGCCCAGTTATGTTGTCCCTCCCAGGACCAGAGCTTGTGAACATGAGGCTACTCCTATCTGAATAGAGGGTGCCATTTGCTCAGTCACCCTGGTTGGATGGTCTGCAGCAGACCCAGACTGTAATGTCACTTGTCCTGTCCTCCCTTTAATCCTGACCCGTAAATCCTTGGTCATCTCTTCATCCATCCCCAGGCAGAGCTCCATGCTCCGACTCCATCCACTCCAGCTGCTCAGTGACAGGACTCTGAGGAGCACCAAGAAGTTTCTGATGCTGGAAATACCTTCTTGCTCGGCTGCACTACTCCGAGGTTTGTCAGGTGGAAGAGACAAGCCCCAACAAGTGCCAGGGGTAGCCTGGAGATGGCCATTCAGAAACTCCTTTGCCCTCTGGGCACATCCACTGCCCAAACGCTCCACATACCTTTGGCTCTGGTGCTGTGGCTGTGAGCAGGGTTTCATAAGGAGACTGCAAGGAAGCAAAACCCCTGGGTGGGGCCACGGAAGCTAGTGTAGTTCATGAGAAGGTCACACCTGTTTCATATCTTTCTAAACACTCCATTCAAGCAGTCTGGCCTTTGGCCTGGCCCACAAGTGAACTGGCAGCTCAAGACAACGGGGTGTTACATCTCTCCAGCCACCCAGCAGCCTCCTGCTCGTCCCACCAATCCAGCAGCAATGGCCAAGAAAAGCACTGGGAATGGCTTAAAAGCCAAGACAAAAGGGCTGCTTTTCTACCCATCCTTTCCAGCAGTCACCTTTCAGGCAGGAGGAAAGCAGGAAAGCAGCAGCAGGGAGTGTGCTGTCCCTTCTTTCCCTGTGGCAAATGAAGGTCTATTTTGGAAACACTCCTTCCTTGCAGCCCAAGCCCCTTGATGCCCTAATCTTACTGCCCCAGCTGACACAATACATCTAAAATCACAAAGTCTGTCTCCTGCAGAGCTTCACTTCTCATCTCCCTAACTCCAGGAATCTTAACTCCTCCCGGCCCACCCTTCACATGCCACATCCGCACATTTCCGCTCATCCTGACCTTCCCTCCCTTGTCTGATAGTCCTTCCCACACAAGCACCACATCCTTCCTGCCCCGGCCTCGCCACAAAGCTGGATTTGTTCACTGAAGCAGATCAGAACGAAACATAAGCATGAGTCTTTGAATCAAAAGGATTAGGAGAAGTAAAGGAGAGAGCTGCCCATTTGAATATGTGCAAACACAAAGGGAGGAGGGTAGGGCCACCTCAGGTTGCCCTGGAGGTCCCTCTGCTAGGTCCTGCTGGGCTCAGCCCTGGACCTTAGCCCACAGCCTCTGGGACTCTTCCATGACAAATTAAAAAAAAAATAAAAATCCAACCTGGCACTGACTCTTTACAAACAACTAAGAGAAAAACGAAAGGAAAAAAAAAGGAAATAAAAAGGGAAAAAAATGGGAAAAAAAAAAGGAAATAAAATGGGAAAATAAAAAAGGAAAAAAGGGGGGGAAAAGGAAAAAAAGGGGGGAAAAAAGAAGGAAAGAAAAGGGAAACAAGCCCCCCAGAATGGGATGGTAATTGGGCTTACAAAGATTCTGCCTGCCCAGGGCACCAGCGGATGAAAAAGAGAATACATCCAGGAAAAGCTGGATGTATTCCCTCAAGGTAGTAGATATTTGCATGAGCATACCTCGTGATAGAGAAAGTCTGCATCCCAAAGGCTATATAATCTAAATAGCAATATTGTAAATGTATTGGATGAGGGAAGGAAACACTATCCCATATCCCATTCCCCTGTATTATGCATGAGAAACAGCAGTGCAGAGGGGTGGGATAACTCACTCGCATCACAGGAAAATCACAGCAGAGCCAAGTCCCAAATCCCAATTCAGGGACTTAACCACAGGCTATTCTGTACTTTCTATTTTCTGTTAACAAAGAAAACAGTATTTTCCTGGATTTCAATCCCCAGTGATACTGCTGGATTTGCTGCCCAGTCGTGAAATATTCCAGGAGTGGGAAGAGCAGAAGAAGCCCTTGTGAGTCATGAGCAGACACTGCCTCATTGTGCAACCTGGGCTGCGAGGGTCATGTTCAACCCTCCAACTCGACCTCTCCTAGCAAGGCCAGACCCAAAATACCTTGTGCCTTTTTATAAAATCCCCATTTTGGTTCCATCGTGGGTTTTTTACCCCCACTTTTTATTTATTCCTTGGGGCTGTTAAGCCAGGCTTAACAAACAAAATCAGCCACCACTTCTGCACAGGCTTGCAGGAACACAGTTAACGACAAACCAGGCAGGGCCCCACGCTGCTCAGGACCCGGGGCTTTCAAAGCATCAGGATAGGGGTGCAGTGTTCCAACATCCATAATTGTTTAGCAGAGCTGACTCCACAAACACACACGCTTTTGATTGCGATCTGGCGACCACGCACACAACCCGGGGTTTCGCTCGCCCGCCGCCCCCTCACTTTCTGACTCCAGGCATGGGGTGGCGAGGCAGGGCAGCCTCCACCAGTGCACAGGCATGATGAAAGCTGGAAAAGGCAGCAGGGAAATTTCCTTAGCTCCCCTGGAGATATCCTTCCCCCTCTGCCTTTTATTTGCTATCTGCCTGTTTGTTTGGGTAAGTGCCCCAGCCCATGGAGCTCCAGGAGTCCCTCTTCCCATGGCTCTGGTGCAAGTCAGTTTCCAGCAGCCCCCAAAACCTCAGCTCTCTGTAAGCGGCACAAGCCAGTCACAGAAGGAAGTTCTGGATATTTTATTTTTTTTTTCCTAAAATGCATTTCTGCCATGGTTACTTTGGGAAAATGGAGCAGCTAACCCCTAAAGGTAGAGATGCCCAGGAGGTAGGAGGGTGCTGTGGGGAAAAGGGGCAGGTGGCCATCCCCTGTGAGCTGGCACAGCCACACTCACAGCCCTCCCAACATAATCCCTGCAGAAGGCTAAGTGGGAATGAGGAATTTGAAGGGAAATGGAGAGCACACCTGATAAGGCTGAGGAAGGGGCTGCCAACAGGCCCCCCATCAGCTCAACCCAAGCCTAGCCCTCCTAAGCCATACCCCATACCCTTGAGGGCAGCCACAAGGCACAGGCTCTCCCGCCCATGGGCAGCTGGCTCCTATCCTAAACCCCACTGTTCCTCCCTTGGGAAAGGGCCCCACCTACGGGTGAAGGACAGAGGAGGAGCTTTTGGCCCCATCATCTCACCTCCCTGCCCTGGAGTTCAGACCAGGGGTTGTAGGGAGAGCACAGAAGGGCCAGGTTCGCTGACGATGGGCTAAGGGGGAACAAGGGCACCTTTGCAGTGACACTGCCATCTTCCAGCGGGTACACAGCAGAAAGCCAGGGGTCCCAAACCTAAAAACCAGTGGCCTAGATGTGGGAGGCAGGTTAGGGGTTTGCAGGAAGGAAGAGCTGGGGAAGAGCTTAGTGCAGACCTGTAAAGACCTGTTGTGTGAACGCAGCACGGACAGAAACCTACTCAAGACCTGGTGACTTCTGGTAAATTCACAATCCAACATCGAACTCCAGGACCCCAACTACATGTACAGTGTGCTAATGGCCAGAAATGTGTTCTGGAACTTGGGGGTCAGTCAAGAAAAAGCATGGGAAGCAGACTGTTCCCTGAGCTGCTTCAGGACTGTTTCGTTAGGAGGTAAAGGATGCTGTAGAACTACCTGTGCCTCTCTGTCAACCAGAGAGTCTAAACAGCAAATTTAACTGTAGTTGTCTCCCCCGTAGATGTGTAAGATTAGATGAACTCCACCCAAAGTACACCGAGGCATTTCTTAGGTTCAAGAATAGGTTAAACAAGTTATCAGAACTGGAAAACTTTGGTGCTTGGGAACAGAGGACAGAAGTGCCCTAGACCTGACTTCTGAACCAACAAGTTGTTGAAGGATAAAATCCATGATCCCCTATCACAGAGTTTACAGATAAACTTTGGGGCTGCAGCTTCCAAATTGAGACAGCTGCCATGCAGAGCAAGTGATAAGAAAAAAACTTTAGATTGTTTTATTTTTTCAGAGAAGGCCACAGCTGAGGGCATCTGCACCTTCCCCAAGCCATCAGCTCCTTGACAAGCAGCCCATTTCCTCTTCTGTCCCCATTCCTCCCAGGGCACTGCAGAGCTCAACCAGCAGTGACAGACCATGTTGAAGATCACAGATGACTTGTTTGCTGGCAAGCAGACTTCACCTCCCTTTCTCCCAAGTGCCTTGACAAAAAGGACAAAGCAATGCCTGTACAAGTGTCACCAGTCCTTGATGCCTGGCTGATCAGCATCATCCCAGGCAGAAAAACATCATAGTTTTTGCTCAAAGGGAGCAGGAGCAGCTCCCAGAAGCAGAATGCCCTGCTTTGTCCTGAAATGGAGCACAACCCTTTCACCCTTTGCCATGCTCCCACCCGCCTTCCCAGCTTCCAACCTTCAGTGTTTTCAACACCCACAATTTTTCCACTCTGCCACAAAGCCATGAGAAATTCCCTGCCAGAGG
This sequence comes from Parus major, assembly GCF_001522545.3. Lineage (NCBI taxonomy): Eukaryota > Metazoa > Chordata > Aves > Passeriformes > Paridae > Parus > Parus major. Next base: position 14,499,140 of record NC_031774.1, read on the forward strand.
ACTTTGCTCAAACGGGTTTTTGAGAAAAAAAAAAAAAATAAAAAAAATTCCCTACTCCAGGCAAACAAGCTCCTTCCCATAAGGAAGAAGGATAATAGCACAGGCAGGGAAAAAAAACCCAAACCCAACAAACTATCCCCAAAGCCTGCTGTAAAAAAAGAATATTTGCTCCAAAAGATTTAAGCATACAGCTGAGTCACTAAAATGAAACCTCTCCATGTCCATAGAAAGCAAACAATTCTTGGGTCATGCAGCAGAGATTCTCTATGGCCTTGTGAGAAGGAAAGGAAAAAAGCAGCCAAATGTAATTAATCATACTCCCAGAAGAAAGGATGAAATCTCCCTAATTAACTACCTAGACTCCTGTTTCCACTTTAGAAACTAATCCAGCTGCCTGCTTTCACCTTTCAGCCACAGGGCTGCCACAAAAGTCTGCTGCAAATACCAAATCACCTCTGTTTAGGATGCACTTGCCTGCAACAAGTGATCCCACAACAGCTTCGCAGAAAGTGTACAGGGAGGGAGAACCTTTGCAGAATGCAAACAGAACTCCTTCTCTTAGTCACCTTTTCTAGGTGTTTGCACTCTCCAAGAGCAGCCCTCAGCTGAACTACAGGAGTTATTTCAAGCTAGGTATTTAAATCCACAATCCTGACCCAACTGACCAATTACCAGAAAACACCAATTAAGGAAAAAAAAAAAAAGTATACAGAAATGAAAACACTTTTTAAATGGTTAAGATTACGAGTGCTTGTGTTAATAAATTGGCTTATACTCAATTCTTGAATGGTGAAATTTGCCTGACCAGCAAAGTTTTGGAAAACACTGGGGGGAAATATAGTACTTTAAAGAGAAGAAGAGGAATGGCTGGAGCTGGTGGTTACAGCTTAACAGCAGAGGTCAGGATCTAACATTCAAAAAATCCTATGCAAATCAGAATAAGACATTCAACTTCCCCAGGGCTTCCTTAATAAATAAGGGTTGACAAACATTATTCCAACAATGAAAACAATAGCAGACCAGTTCATTAGGTCAAATACATCAATGGTAAATACAATACAGAATAATAATACCAAAATGACATCAGCTGAAAACTGGGACTGATTTCTACTCCCTCTCTTGTATACAAAGCACTGCTAACATATGAATAATGCTGTCAACAACAGATGGGGAATGCTGGCCAGCTCTGTGGTGAGGAAAAGCAAAGAACACAGTGGACAGAAATCTCCAGCTTTGCTCTTCCATGACACAGCAGAAATGCTTCTTCTCAATGGAAGGTGATTGGGTCATTCTTCTGGGAAAAAAGAATGGAAGTGATTACGCAGCTCCAAGTACAGCTGGAGCCTTCCTGTACAGATGAGGGGAACAGGGAGGGAGGAGTAGCAGCCAGGCTGTGGGATACAGCAGCAAGGCGGAGGAGCCTCTGGCACGTCCATAATGCAGCAACACCCACTCCTTCTCCTCCGGGTCGGTGGGGCAGACACAGCCCGAGGGGATGGCGATGCTCTGGGGGCTGTTCCGTGGCACAGAGCTGTTGGCAGCTCAATTCCTGCTCTCCACCCATATCAGCCCGGTGGATGGATCCCCTAATCTTTGCACTGAAATCTGGCAGAGGAGCTAAGCACAGCGGGGCTTGGCTGCAGCAAACATTGCTACCAAACACCCAGAGCGGCTCTCTCAGCCTGAAGCTGCTGTTTATCAAATCTTATCAAGCCTCCCTGCACATCAGGGAGCTGAGGAGGGCGCTGCCAGCACGTCCCTTGCTGATAGAAATCCCGGCCGTGCTTGCAGAGAGCTGCCCGGACGCTGGCGGGGAAGAGCAGCAGCAGCGGGCAGGAGCTGCCCTCCGCAGGATGCAGGCAAAACAACCCCTGCAAAGACAAGAGCTAGCTCGTTTTCCACGTCCAGCTGCCTTACTTTCCCATCATGACGGGCAAGGTTCACTTTTCTCAGCGTTGTGCTGCGGACAGGTCCAGAAGCTTTCAAAGTGAGCGAGGAGTCTGGAAGCCTCCCCCTGTTTGACAGCACCAAGCCCTAACATCCAAAAGGTGCCCTTAAGTCCATGTCCCTGACTAATTAAACAGGAGATTCCTTCCCACTGCTGCTTTTCTATAAAGCCGTGACTGATGCACACAATGGAAAGTAAAACCCCATAAATTTTTGCTAGATAACAATGCTGCTTCTATGTTGATGTTTAAATATGGGCATATAACCAAAGATGAGAACTGAGGTAACCTTTACTTTCAGTTAACACATAAAGGTTTACAATCACTGTATTTGATCAAAAATAATACCTATTAAAACCAGCACTCAGTCAGTAACTTCTCTAAACACTTTTAAATTGTCATCAGTTAATATTATGTACATCTCCAATTTAAATTTTATGTGACCATGTAATAACGACAAAATGAATCCTCCTGGTCAGTTTTGTGTCATTTGGCCAACACTGCCAAGGTACAGCAGCCAACAGGTTTTAGGGCTGTTTTAGGTTGTAACCCTAAGGTTACAAGTTTAAGGTGTTCTATTCAGCCTATTTCACAGCCAGGATTTCACACACAAAATTGCATCACTGCAGCACCTGAATACATGTGGATGCAAAAGGGGGTTCAGAGAGCAACACATGACACCCCACATCATAAGCCACTGTGCCCTGTACCAAACACCCAGGAGATGTATGGCCATACACAGTCCACAGAGCTTATGGCACTAGGACAAGGATGAGACTGATTTTTACCCTCTGTCCTATGCTATAGAGTTATTTTAACCTGAGTCTGCAGAAGCAAGTACCTATAGTAAAGGGAAGTAGAGCAAAACAAAAGCCTGAAAGCTCACAAGGGATTCTTTTTCCCCCACCAGAGCAATGCTGGGGAATCCTCCAAGGAGATTACAGCCACATGCACTTCACTGCCTGCAAAAATTCTCTGACACACCACACCTTTTGAGCATTTCTTTCCTACTCCAGAGTGCAAGAGAAGGTTTTATGCTGTGATGTGCCAGGCTGTGGAAAGTCAACATGGAATTGTCAGGTGTGTGCTTCATCTGCCGTGACAGGGTTAGACCTCCTCACTCTCTTCCCCCACTGTCCCAAGCTCTCCTTCCCCTTTCCTGTAGTCTTGCCCTATACTGAGCATCCCCCAAAGACATAATTTCTCCACCAGTTTCACAGTTGCTCTTGATTTCCATTTCTCAGTTGTACGATATCATTTCTTAAAAGCCGCTTTCCAGCATACTCAGCTCCAAAGGCAAGACAATCAGGAGAAACAGAATCCACTTCTCAGTCCAGCTTGTTTTTAAATGTACTTAAGTAGGCAGAAGGTGAGATTTTCAATAAGATCTCCTTGAAAACAGTGAAGTATTCTTTGTAGCAGCATAGAAAGCAAAATTTTGAGTTCTGGTATGGTCCTCTACTGCCACCAGGAGTAAGATAGCATCAAAAGCTGCAGGGCAGCAAAATATCCCTTAGCAGCTCCCTGAACGATTGCAACAAAATCAACACCAAACAAGTGGGCCACTCACCTGAATTTGGTGGATAGAACACCTCCCAGGGCAGAGCCAGAAATAATGCCCACTCCAAAGCAAAGGCCCAGCTTCCCTAAAGCACCAGCACGTTTGGAAGGAGGAGTCATATCTGTAATAACCTTCTGAGCGCCTGCAGGGAGGAAAGACATCCCTTAAAAGAACCTTGCCACAGGGTTTGAGCAGAGGCACCCGCAGTTCCCATGGTTCTATTGCTAAGCCATTAAGAGCTTTTTGGTTTGGCTTTTGGGGTTTTTTTTTTGTTTGTTTTTTTCCCAGTTAAAACTCTTCTGGGCTGCTTTCTGGTTAGAAGCAATTTCCCCAGCTTTTAATTTTCATACTTTGCATGGAAGAGGGCCTCCAAAAAAATCACTCTCACTCTCCTCTAGGAGACCCATCTGTTTTGAACAAAACAGCCCATCAGTCATGAGAAACAGAACCATTTAAACCACTCAAACCACTTCACAAGTGACAGGAAGCATTATCAACTTGATTCTTCTTGCATGAGTTACATGGACTTCCAGTAGCTGAAGTTTATGACTTTTACATGAAAAATATAGGAAACATCAGCCAAAACAGAACAGCTTGGTGGGTAATGGAAGGTATTTTTGTAATAATATTTAATTTTTACCAGTATGCTCACTTTACCAGGTGAAAGGGAAAAGTGTTCATGTAAAATATCCTGGTTGGAAGAAGACAGCTGAAAAGTCTGGGACAACACTGCTGCCAGCAAGTGACTTGCACCCATGTCTGGATGATCAAGGCCAAACGATTTCCTCAAGATTATACAGGAAGATGGGTCTGGAACTCAGACTAATAAGCACAGCTTTCCACAGCCTGAACATCTGCTGCTTCATGTTCCCACCATTTCATCCCTGAGGACGATTACATGTTCCTCCTGCCTTCCTTCATGCTGTTGAATGTACTGACTTCCACCAAAAGGAAGGTGGGGAATCAGGCAGTAAAAGCAATTTGGAAAGCTACTCATCCCTGACTGATCTTACCTGGTATCCCATGCATGAACACTGCTGGCAGCCTGGAGAGGAAGAGGAGGGGGATGCTGGTGGAGAGGGACATAAGCAGGAAGAAGATGCTTCCAGATGCACAGGAGAGAATTAAGGCTGCTCGGGCACCAAATTGATCTGCAAACCTGGTACAGAAATGGCACAAGGTTGTCAGTTTTCTATTTAGGTTTAAATTAAAAAAAAAAAAAAGACTCTTCAATAGCAAATCATTTTTGCTCCTGTTTAAGGGGAAAAAACAACACCACAACTAAACACACTAGCAACCACAAACCCCCCAAGCCCCAAAACACAAACAGGCAAAAACCCCAGTCAGATCAGGTTTTGACCCAGCTCCAACTCTTTTCTGTAATTCAGCTCCAAAAATCTTAAAAAGCTTAAGTTGGACGAAGTCTGAGAGTACCACAGAAAGGGTTCTGAGGAACAGGGGCTAAGATGACAATAAAACAGTCCTAGGATAGAGTCTCTCATTGCAATTCCTCCTTCCTTCACTTTATTGAAGCTGCATATTACAGTTAGCAGATGAACATTACCTTGCATAGCAATTAATTGTGCTTACACTACAAGGAATAATCCCCTAAAAAATGCCAGGGTTGGTCTACAAACAGAACTTAAGTAATTAAAAGGTTTTGTGTTGAGGGAGAGGTACAGGTCAAAACTTCACCATTTACATGTAAGCCAGGGCAGTTTACATTTGCTGTTTGTAACCTAAAGACCACAAATCATTACATTGTTGGTGTGGGGTTTTTTTTGTTTTGTTTGCTAAAAGTAAAGACTTGACAATAAAAGTGCTTTATCTTTTCATGTCTGTTTAGGAGCATCAAGCAAGAACATGGAAAACTGAGCTAAGAAACACATTCTCTCTTATCCCCTTTCTTCCTGTTTTCTATTTAATCCATCCCTATGCTGGTAGCAAAACAGTCTCATTTCTACAAAAATCCTTTTTATCCCAAACCTACATTGCAAATTTTGGCTTCAATCTGGCAGAGGACACCTTCAGTCCCAGACTGATTCTGGTTTGCCATTTTCCTTCCCTTCAGCAGGATTCTGGTTCTGGATATTAGTGAATAACACGTGTGGAGGAGAACCAGATTTGAGATGGCACCAGATCCAGGACAGAAATATTACTCTGGGTTTGTGAATTAATAGGAAAAGCCTTAAAAGCGGGTCCTTTGCACCATCTCCATTCTTAGAAATACATTTTCTGCCAAGCAGTACCATAGAATCAAATGTTGCTGTGATGTATTTGAAAATGTGTCCAAAGGCTGAGATCAGATCCTCAAAATGCCAGACTCTACGTACCAGAGGAACCTGTAGAGCTCCCAGTCTACATCAGCCAGAAAAGTAAATTCCCTATGGGTAAACTGAAGCAGCTCCCTACCTATTTATCAATTTTTCAACAATATCAATTGTTGATCAGTAGCAGGATCAAGAAGAGAAGTTAGATTTTCTCAGTCTCATTTTGGTTTTCTGTCACTGAATTACACATATCTTTCAGGGGTTATTTTTCCTGGTCTTTAGGAATGTATTCTCCCACCACTCAAAATTTTTAGGGCTATTTAAATTTCATTAGGAACTGTTCCATGGGGTAAAGAGGCAAAAAACCCAAGTCTTTTCCACTCTTCTCTTATTTTGGTAGCTGAGTTTAAAGTTTTTCTTAAAAGAATCTTAGAAGTTCTTAAAGGTCCATGCAAGTCTAAATTATATTCAACATGGATGCAGATTCAGCTGATGAAATGACACAACCTTCAATTATTGTAATTGACATCTCTACTTACCATCAATAAATATCCTCCTTTTTTTCCTTTGGTTTGCCAGTCACAAGACATTGCTAAGGTTACACATGGCTATAAAACATTTGCAGGATTTAGCTGTTAGGATCTGGGCTCTGAGGACTCTGGGGGTTTAAACCCATTCCCAGGATTTTGTTACACTTAAATGTGTGTCATTAAAATGTAGCTAAGTTAATATAAAGGCTGTTCCTATGCTGCAGTATTTCTAATAATAGCATTTATTTTTCCTTTCCTCATTATGAAATCCTCAAACATTTCAACAGGACCACAAACCAGAACTAAATTATTTTTTATGGAAGTGTAAAAATGCCTGGCCTTTTTCAGCCGTGTAAAGGGTCATGAGAATCATTCTCACTTACCTTCCAAAAATGTAACCTCCTACAAGCTGGAGGACACCAAAGAGGGTCTGGAGATAGCCAAACCCCACTGAATCCAAACCTAGGCTCTTTCCCATGTACTAAAAATGAAAACAAAACAAAACAAAATAAAAAAAAAACAGAACCAACAAATAAATGGGAAAAAAGCATGTTATATTTGTGAATAAACATCTTAATATCTGTGTGGAGAGGATCACAGCTCCAAACAACCACTTCCTTCAGTTCCCCACTCCTATAGAGGAAATCTTCATTGGGCCAGACACTGGCAGCTTAATACAGGCCAAATGTCTCTGTCCCACACCCTGAAGGACAAGGACAGGTGGTCAAAACCATCAATTTTGCACCAGGTGACAAGTTTGTGTCACCATTTACCTTAGCAGTTCAACACAGCTGGACATATTCAGCAGCTCCTAAGGGGGATAAGGGAAGTTTTAAATGTGTTGCTGTCTCCAGACCCTGCACCTGGAACAGCCTGGTCACCCTCTGGGAGATGACTATGGAAAAGTCTTGGAGCTGTTGTTTAATCAAGCAAGCCAGAATTGATGCACCTATAAGATGAACAAATAATGCCTTTACTGGATGGTACACCCACAGCCTGAGCTTGCAGAAAAAACCAGATGCACACCTTGAAGAGCCAATGGGCAGTTATTTCTGATTCATGCTTTTGTTGTGTCCTGTTTTTGTCTAGCCTGGAGGTGCAGGGAGACCTTATCTCTCTCTGCAAATACCTGAGAGGGATTGGTAGCCAGGTGGAGTCAGTCTCTCCTCACAAGTAACCAGCAATGGGACAAGAGGAAATGACCTCAAGTTGTGCCAGGGATGGTTTAGACTGGGGATTGTGAAATGTTTCTGCGCTGAGAGGACTGACAAGCACTGAAACAGAGTGCCCAGGGAAGTGGTAGACTCACCATCGCTGCACGTATCTTAAAAATGTGTAGATGTGGCACTCAGGGACATGGTTTGGTGGTGGACTTGGCAGTGCTAGGTTTCTGATTGGGCTCAATGACCTTAAGGGTCCTCTCCAACCAAAAGTCCTCACTGATTCTATAAAATCAGACAGAAGAGTCCAGTAAGTGAGAAGCAATAAATCCCACTGGGCTGGTTAATTACACACTCAGAAAAACCCACCTTTGATCTGAAACCTCTGCTGCTGGGTCACTCTCACACTCCATGCAAGAAGACACAAACTACATCAGCTGCACACAGACCCCTCAGGCCAGGAAAGGGCTCTAGTGCTACTGCAGTCCAAGTGATAAAACAGCTTTTATGGCCTGAGTGTGCCCTGGACAGAGACACAGCCTACCTGTTTGGTAAGAATACCAAGTATTCCTTTCAGTTTCATGGATAGCTTTCCTCTTTCCTGCTAAAAAAAAATCTTCTGACTTTGCTGTCAAAGTACATAGCCTGGCATTGAAGGAAATGTACTGTGAAGCAAGAGAATCCATACTCACAGGCATGACTCCCATCTGCATGAAGAGAAAGGTCAGGTCTAGCGCTGCAATCACGTAGGCAACACGGATCACTTGTCCCCTCTTGGCCTCTCCCAAGATGCCACTCTCTCCCAGGACCTCACTACTCATTCCCGAGGATTCTTCCTCACCTCCAGATCTGGCTTTTGCATTCATAGTGCTCACAGAATGACTTGTTGCAGGACGGGCTGGACAACGACACGAAGGCACTTGTTAGCCGCGAATGTGAAGCATAGATAAGGAGCACGAGTTGTGTGCACAGTTCAAAGCTTACGCTGTGAAAGGTGCTGAGCCAGCACACCTCGGATTTAATCTTTCTTTCTTTCTTTTGCCTCTTCCTTTTGCTTACTTGCTAGGCAGGATCAAAGGTAACCATGTATCCAACCACAGATCTGGTTCTTCAGCTTTGTCCCAGGTGGGCTCACTGCCCCAAAAGCCATCACAACAAAAATCACCCCCAGTGAAGTGAAAGTGAACATTGCCCGAAACAAGAGCACGTGATAAGCTCTTCAACTCTTTTAACTGTTTCACTTCCTTCACTTTTATTGCCCCTGGTGGCTCAGGAGAGAAAGCTGTTTTAATTTCTCATGGAAGGCACTTTTATTTTTGGAAGTTGCAAGTGCAGCTTAGAGCAGTTATTTCCAATTCCACTATGTTTATACAGATCCTGTAACAAACACAGATCTTGCATGTAGTTAGAGCCTTTCTCATCACCTTTACCTGAGCCATTTTCCCTCCTTTCCAGGTGCTGTAAATTTACAGCAATTCTGAGCTAGCAGATGCTCACATGTGACTCCACTCAAACTACAGATTACTAGCCAAGGTCAAAACCAAAAAAAACCCTGAAGTATTAAATCAAACAAATCATGAGGCTGACTGCCAGCTGGGGAATGAAATAAAAAAAACTCATTTGGCCTTTGGAGTGTTGTTGTTTGCTCGCTTGTTTGCTTAGGGTTTTATTTTTTTGTGTGCTTGCTGATTTGCTTGAGGGTTTATTTGTTTGTTTTCTCACTCGTTGAAGCCTGGAAGTTTGGTTGAGGATTATCTTTATTTTGAAGAGAAAAAGAAGGCAGAGATTCCAATGCTCTGACTTTGTAGAATCACAGGACTTTTGGAAGGAAGTGGAGATCTCATCCACCCTGCTGCTTGAACACATCGGTTCAGCTGTGGCTTTTTTTAGGCAAGCTTTGAAAATCTCAAAGAAAAAAGATTTTCCCCTTCTCTCTCTTTTTTCTGGGGAAGAAGTTTTTCCTGCTGTCCAGTCTGAATTTCTTGTGCTTCAGCTTGACCATGTCACCCAGTCCCTCTAATTTAGTAACACCTAAGCTTAGAAACTGAGTCTTGACTCACCACAAAGGCTGACACTGACACATCAACACAGAGACACACACAGATGTCTGCTGGCTTGGCTCTGGAGTGGTTGTCAGAGCTCTAAGGTTCCAACCAAGCCTAGGGAGAGTGACCTGTAAGATCTCTGGGCACACCTTTTTGTTCAACATGTCACCACCAAGCCCTGGGGTTTGCTGAAGTCTGCCAGGCTCTACCTCCTGGCAAAGGAGGGGGAAGTCCAAAGGTTAAATCTTTCACCAGGGCTGGGTACCATATCACTGGAGATTGCAGAAACAACCCTTCACAAACTCAGAGCATGAGTGAAAAAAGCACCTTTAAAAATTATTTTCCTACAGTAATACCGGCGCTCAAACAGATCCAACTCACAAGACCCCAGAATTTGTGTTTGTTACTGAGGAAGGAGGATTGCCCAGCACGTATCCCAGCTTAGCAAAGGATCAGTGCTCAACATTTGGTTCATCTCAGAGCAAAACAATGGATTTGTCTGCACTTTGAACGTCCTTCAGCACAGTACCAACATCATCACTCCCTGGCTTGTGCTGGATAGGCACAATGTACAAATTACCATAGAATAGAAGAGTAAAATTAATGACAGAAATTCTGTTTATGGAGGTTTCGAGACAACCAAAAAAGCGACTCATGCAAATGCAATGTATAACAGTTCTTACAGGAAACCTTGCTGGCTTGGACTTGGAAAGCATCAATAATTTGACTGGTGAGTTTGTTTCTGCAGCAACTGAAAACAGATCCCAGCAAGGCGACCACGGCAGCAAAGACTTGCAGATGCAGCCATTCTCCACCAGATAGGAGCCTTGTCCTGCCAGGGCATGCAGTGCAGACAGATAGCCAGACACATGCTGTCCCTTGGATTTGACTTCTTTTTACTGGCACTGACAAGGGAAGTGGAGTGAAAAAAACAGAGTTTAATTTCTCGCCTCTGGGACTAAAGACACAGTTTTAAAAAGCAGAAAGCTAAACTTGGTGCCTGGTGTGGAGGTGTCCATGGAGAATAAGCTGTGATCATCAGTTCCTGTACACCCCTGGATGGTTTAGCACCCACAACTGCTCCTTAGCAGCCCAGATCAGGCTGCAAGTAAGACAATGCCCTGGGCCCAACCTGGTGATCCTCTCCTAGCAGCAGTGTCTTTGGACAGGATCATTTCTCTCCCCATCCCAGCACTTTGACCCACACAGGACAAAGGCAAGAAGGTGACAGTTTTAAGCCATTTTTACAAGGCAATGGCCAGGTCATGTCCATGCTACCCTGGCCCCAAGGATGCAGGGATGAGCTGTATTCTCGAAATCTGGCCAAGATGTTGGCAGCCTCAAACCATCTCAGTAGCCTCTTGCAAGGTCCTTTGCACAGGAACTTGGACTTTCCCAGCCTTCAGCACCTGATTTTTAGAATCTTTCCCCTTGAATCAATCGGCCGAAGGGCTAAATGTGGCAGCAGGAGCACTGATGGAAATACAGCCAGTGTGATCGACACAAGACAAATTTTCCTCCTCCCCTGAGTGAGAAGTCTGACTGAAAATGTCTGCAGGAGCCTAAGTATGGTAGAGATTAACCCTGTTCCCAGCTATGCTCCACCGAACACCATGTTTGCAGCCATGCAGCTCGGGACCAGCTCATTTATACCTGTAGTGATAATGCACCTCTAATGACAGATGGCATAAGCTGGCACTGCACTTTTATCTAAAGGCTCCTTCTGGCTCAATTATAGACTACACCACGGGTAGCATTCAGTCACAGACAAACCATCTTTGAAAAACAAAATTAATTTTAAAACTGGGGAGGAACAGGTTATGAAGAGGAAATGAGTTTTCTTGGGTAGGATAAATAAACTTTATTATGAATGGACATATATTTCAGGGAGACTACCATGAAAATGAGCAAGGAGATAAATACCTTGTGATAAAATTGCAGATTAGTCCATTAGCTTAGTGCATTAAGCCTTGACACTTATTCTTAGCAATTCTGGATTATTTATAGTTGCCTTCCTAGTGTAGCTTTCCTGAGGCCTATTTATCTGGTGATCTTTGAAAAAAATAGAGCAGGAAACCTGAGAACATCTTTTAAAAAATCATAAAGGCTCACTGTTTATGTTACTTGGGCAGAAATTTTTTTCTTTAATTGCTGGAATGGGAAGCAAGGCTAGCACATGCATAGGGAAGGGAAATCCACCCACATCAGTGACAGAAGTTGAAAATGTTGGTTGGAAAACAATAAACTGAGGGGAAATAAATCTGAATTCCTTCTCAGAATTTGTATTTTTTTCTCATAGGAAGCTTAATATGATCTGGAGGAACATGAGGTGCCCTGGGTGGGAGCCTGCAGAGAGTCAAAACAAGTTTTGAGCCCTTAAGGAGCCTTGAAGGGGGATGAAAATGCAGATGTACTGCCCAGCAATGAGGGGCATCTCTCAGGCCTCCATCCTCTATGAATTCGAACTGTCCAGTGTCTTCAGCTACACAAAAAAACCAGAATTGCAATGAAGCAAATTCTGCTCCAGTGCAGATCAGTCACAAATCCTTGCCCTTGTGGGTGTGCATCCAAGGCAAGCATGGCAGCTGGCTGGGAATGCCAGGGAGGGAAACACTGCCTCTTGCTGTCAGCAAAACTTCCATTTCTCCTTGCAAAGAGAAACAGCATTTTTGTGTACATTTTTGTGCCAGGGAGGACATGAGGTACGAGAGGTACCGTTATAAACATACCTCATCTCCCTGCCCAAGAAGCAGCAGAGATAACCCTTCCTCTCTTTGGAAGAGCTTTGAGAGGCCACCAACCAAAACCAGTGAGGCATGCAGACATTCAGACATGGAGGGACAAAACAAACCTTCACGGAGACACAGTCCTCAGGGAGCCATTGTCCTGGGCAAGTTTCTTAAACTCTGTAATATGAGAAAGGAAATGGAAGAATTATCTCAAAGCAATTCCTCATTAGTGGGAATGCTGAATGTTTGTAATGAGGGAAACTGCTCAACACCAGCCATGGTTGGTGGGAGCCATCAAATCTGCAGGATCTGGCCTGATCCCTCTCTTTCCCCAACCCCAAGTCTAAGGGAACAGACCTCATTTGTATTCTGGTGAAAGATTTATACAGTTAAGCAAATAAGAGCATAGATGGCCTGGTATTGCCAAAATTATATCCCAAGTTTGTTGACTGATTTATTCCTTTGTCTAATTGTGTCCATGAAAAAAGCAGCTCACTAATGAATGGAAAAAGACTTCACATGGCCAGCAAAAAAAAGGAAAAAAAAAAAAAACAAAACCCAAACCAGCCATGTTTAGTTTACAAAATAGCACAGTCTTCAGGGATTTTCATAAAAACTGCAGAGACAGTCCAAATCGACAATGAAATCAGATTCCTGGTAGCTGCTGAACTCTTTTGGGTTTTTTTTTATGTGTGTATGAAATTGCAAGAAAGCAATTATTTATAATTTGTTTCTTATAAAAATGCTGGTGCACTTATTATGCCTGGCAAATTATTTTGTGAAATGGAAAAGGCTATTGTTCATTCTCTTGGTAAAGTCTTTGTTACTTGGCATATTAAACTGCAAATCACATTTTATCTGAAAGGCCCCTTCCAACCCAAAGCATTCTATGATTCTATGAAATATGGCTGGTTGTTATTAACTTTTTAATGGTAAACCTCCAAAGCTCCAACTAATACTGAAGCTTCATCTGGCACTCTGTAAACATAAAAAGAGGTTGAGACTCCGATGAGGGAAAAGCATTTAATCCTCCTTGTCTTGCAGAGGGGACTCTAACAGACAGAGGGGTTTAATGACTTCCCTGAAAAGAGAGAAAGTCTGTGGAAGAGGCTGGAGTCACATTCAATCATCTGTTGGATGCCAGTTCCCTTGTTTAACCACAGGGCAGTTTATTCTCTCTAATATTCCGGAAAAATTAAAATAAAAGAGAACATTTCTGAATACTGGAATTTGACAACAAAAGATGAAGATGAGACAGAGACTGTGTCAATTGTAAAAGAGTTTTGGAAAAATCCTGTGGCCTGAATTCAGGAGAGTTACACCAAAAATAACACGACCAAATAGGAAGAAAAACTCAGTTCTTTGTACCCATCCAGTCTCCTGGGCTCCAGCAGGACCTCACCAGGGCAGCCTCCTGTGCCTGCTCACACTGAGTAGCACCTTGTGTAGGATGATTTCAGCTCAGCCTGAGGACTCACCTCTGCATCATCTCCCAGCTGTGGCCATGGCTGTGGCCCTCCCCACCCAGAGTCTCTCCCCAGCAAACAGAAACCCCTCAAGTTTCAATGAGCTGTTGCCATGCAGTGCAGAAGTGCTGCTTCTCCTTCAAGCAGGGACATCAAAAACCAGCAAATGCCTCCAGTCTGTTATGCCAGAAAGCTGAAGAATCAGCAAGAAAAGATGACCCTTAGTGAAAGCCCAGGTTTGCTGCACGACCTCTCTGCTGGGCAAATGGTCTCCCCTAGACTTGACATGCTTCTTCCACCTGACCTGTCCATCTCTGTAGGAGAATGTGATTGAAGGACTCCATCAGCTGCTGAGTAGAGTCCAGGCCAAACTCCACACACTAATAAGCCGTGGTGACAGCCCAGAATCAATGGATGCTTCTGCTGCCTCTGTGGTTGTGTCTTCAGCTTCCTGGCATGTTGGCACGCCCAGTCTTCAGACAGCTCGCTGCTGCATAATGGCTGAAGCCCTGGGCTCCAAGATACACAGAGTGCATTGGGAGTCCAAGGTTCGTAGCCAAAGAATATTCTAGAAGTGACAGATACGGATACACACACAAATGGAGCCTCATACTCTGCCTGCAATGTGCAGTATTTCATTCAGCTGGTATTACACAGCCACCTTCTGGAATTGCAGCAATGTCTGGAATGCAAAAGCTGTTTATCATTTAAATAACATTTAGGCCATTATAATTTATATGCGAATTGTGACTGATTGGGGCTGTATGGAGCTTCTTGTTGTGGTTTGCTGTAGGAATGCTGCAGATTTCCTCTGCACACATAACATTCTGCACACAATGAGCGTCCCAGACATTTTCAACTAGTCTCAAGCCTTCTGCCTTTACCAAAACATTTTCCTGTGTCATAATCAAACAATTGCCTGATTTATAAATCTCAAGCATTCAGGAGACCACCAGCAACACAATGTAACAAGAATCTCTGTGTCATTCAGCCTTCCAACAAAGCTGTACACAGCACAAACAAAACGTGGGTGTGTATCCAGTGCTCCTGCTAGTGCACGTTTCTGAATAGAGCAAGTAGAAAAGGGCAAAGCATGTGTCTGCAAAACCTTGCACATCCCACAGACAGCTTCCCTGCACAGAACGGGGTCTGTGCTGCATTCTGAGACAAATCCCTACTAGTTCAGGCCCATTTCCTCTCTCAGTCTTGCACAGAACCAACATGCCATGAGTGGAAAGAGGACAGCTGACCCTATGGCTTCATCCCCCTACAAGAGTGGGGGAGAAGCCTGTGTTGCAGATATTTGCTGCCTATGGCTGGAAGAGACAAAGATATCCAGAGACATGCAGGCTGGATTTATCAAAAATGGTGAAATGTGCAAACATGGCTTCACAGCCCCTGATCTCTCTGGGCTCTAAATGACCTACAAAGCCTCATCCAAGGTTCTTATTCTTCTCCCTCTAAGTAAAACACCTCATTTCAGATGAAGGCCTGAATGGTCTTGTAAAGTCAGAGCAAATCCTGGAGTTTGCACTGTTGCATGTTGGAGCAGAGCATGTACTCCTGTGTATCAGTCAACTCACCTGGGCAAACCAAAGTTTTTAAGGATCTGGAAGACACAAGCCCTTGGAGGTACCCTCTCTGCTAGCTAACCCTGCATCAGCAATAAAGGCTGTAGCCATGGCTACTCAGGGAGAATGATTACAATCTTGATCTTAGTTAGAAGTCAAGAACAATGACAGTCCTACAAATGCTGGGTTTTTTGTTCAAACCACCAGAAGGCTTTGGAGATGCTTCATTGTATCCTCCTGGCCTGCCTATACAACCTCTGCTTGAATTTACCTGAGACAAAAAGAAATTGAACCATCTTTGTTGGAAGTGGAAATTCCTTATGGACTCCTTAGCACTGAGACTGTAGGGGGAGCCCATTAAGGCTCTTGAGTGAGACATGAGGAATCCTTACGGTGGTTTGGGGAAAATTTTCAAGCAAAACCAATGTTGAACACTGCAAACAACTCAAGCATGGACAGAGGGATGAGAGTGGAAAAGTTCAGAAGACACATCCCTACGCTTAACCTACTCTATCATATAATTAAGTTCCACTTCAAATATAGCTGAATTTTTGCAGTAATAAGCCAGAACCTGCATGGTACCATTTGATTATCTTCTTTCCAGTTTCAACCACTGTAGGCATGGCCTTCTCTCAGAGCAAACAATGAGGATGCATTTCTAACGTGCTGCAGGTGTGTCTGACACAAGAAAACATCAAACCTGCTCAATTGTTCTGTCTTGGAAGCTCATTTCTTATAATTCTTCAGAATTATTTTGGAACAACACCAGGACCTTTGAATTAAATTTATCTCTCTTTGTAAAGAATTAGAGCAAGCTTTGCACAGTTAGGACCCAATCCTGGCATCAGGACATGAGTGGCACACACAAATTTTCCCAAGACAAAATCCCTAAGAGCTATTTATTTTTAAATAATATTTCAAAATACTTTTTAAAGCTTGTCCCCAAGATGATCACAGGCTCACAATGCAGAAATCAAGCAAGTTCTACAAATTGCTAGACTAGCTCTGTAAAACTGCCCCAAGGAGGGTGCTAGGAAGTAATTTTCAAATTTCCAAACTTGTCTGGGTTCTGAGAGCTCCTGTTAAAACTGACACAAATCTACTCAGCAGGTCTGCCTGGCCTCTCTCCTCACTACCTTCAAAACAAAACAATAAGGATTTATTCCTTTTATTTATTTCCCAGTACCACCAGGGGAGTGGTGGGTTATATTCCTTCTAAGCCTCATCAATCAAATTGCCAAACTCAGCCATCTCTGTGCAGGTGAAGCAACAACCACCACAAATCCCACTGGAGGTGCCCTCAGAAGCTGCAGGACTGCCAGGGCAGGTGAGAGACAAATCTTGCTTAATGGTGGTGCATGAAAAGAAAAGATTCTAGATTAAATTTGTAGCCTGGTGGTTAAAAAAGGGGGGAAAAAATGTAAAATAGCCATTCTTCCATCTGCAAAGCAAGTGCATTTGATCTAGAAAGCAATGAGATTCTGTAAACATAACACCTCCAGCTGTATTTCTTTCCTTCCAGAACAAACTCACAACCATTTGGCCACTGTCAGCTTAAATGATAAATGATTTCACCTGCTTTCTATTTTCTCTTTGAATACCAATGATGACCAGCTGACTCATTTTTACTTTGAGAAGTACAAGATCTGGATTACTTGGCTTTAGACTGAAACCATGACCCAAATTCACTGGGAATTTTGCCTCTGATTTCCATGCTGCCAGGATTTAACTTTCAATTCTTTCATCCAGCTCCTCTTCTGCTTTTACTGTTAGGAAAACATTTGTTTCAGATCCATTTGGTTATGACTATGTTTGAGAATGTGTCTCATGGTTCACACTAGAAGAATTTGTACCATGTAATTTTGAAATGCCTTCATGTGCATTCTCACTGAGCAGCAGTGAGATATCTGCTAGCCTGCACAGCATCAGGGTGTGTCTTTAATTGCACCTTCATGGAATTAAAGGTTAATTGAGAATCAGGTACAAATTCATCCCTTTGTGCCTGATTCTCCTGTCCTAAGTCCAAAAGTCATCCTACTTGAAACTTAGAGCTGGGCACCTGGAGATCGTTGCCCTACACACTTGTTCTAGCAATAGCTCCTGAAAGAAGTTTCAGAGCAGCTGTCAAGGGGAAACTTAAAAGGCTACAGCATAACCTGATGGTTTTTCAACTTGGTCACAGCACAGGAAAAAACTTTACTTTCTCCTGGCCTCCACCATCTACCAAGGGACATTACAATCACAAGTAATCAGAGTATTTAGTAACATTTCCAACTATGACCTCAGGAAACAGGTCCTTCCAACCTCTGTCCAAAACTCAAGAACTGGCTCATTAAGAAATAGCCGTGTCAGCGGGTGCAATGCAAACCATTACAAAGCCTTTAGGCCAGTGCTACCTGTGGTCTTCCACCTCATCTGCTCTCTTAGGGCATATGGCACTTGTTTTCTCTTTGGATCTGCAGGATGCTGAAGGCTAGTGGGATTTGTGCCGAGTGCTGTTGTGGATGGCACATACAAATCCCTTAATGCTGCCCTATATTAAGACAGGCTGAGCTCCCAACAATGAGTCACGACACTAATTGTTCTGCATTGTATAAATGTGCTTGTGGCATGCTGCTGGATCCAGGTGCAATTAACTCCTCACTCTGTAGAAACATACCTGATTGTGGGCATGGCAGACCTATTATGGTTAAATTGCTGTAAAATTCACATGATGGACTCCCCCAAGGGAGTTCTTTGAAGCACTCCCTCTGTGGGTTCATCACTGGCTGGGTGATGTTTGGTCCACATTCAATGCCTGCAGCAAAATTAATGCTATGATTCTAGCAGAGAGATTATAAAGTGATTGCTTTCCAAGATTAAGAAAAAAATGAAAATTTTAGTGCTGTGTCTTCATTAAGTTACTACCCTAAAAGCAAATTTGAAGCTGTAGGTGAGAAGATAAATTAATCAAAGAATACAAACAAGAAGCCAGGGGGTGAGGAGGGAGGAAAGATTATCTCATCATGCTGCGTCATTGCAGGATAACTCAACACCCCATTGTGGGGAATGGAGGGAGCAAGCCCTGAGGGAGAGACAGATAAGAAGAGGGAATCCAGCCTGGAGCGCAAGAGAAGGAACAGCCAGATCCCACAGCAATGTATTACTTTGCCAACCACTTATAGAGAGGGAACTCACCGCAGGAAAATGTTAAAAAAACAAAACTCCTGGGGCTCCTTGATACATTCCAGGCCTCCATGAAACCAGACAAGTGTCTCAAGGTCTGCATCCTCTACTGCTGTATCTGCTTCTCTTGGACTGCCAGGGTTAGAGCTGCCATTGAGCTAAGTCACTATCTGTCATACTTGAGAAGTGGCAATGACCAAACAAGGGCTAATGGTTTTAAATCAAAATATTTAAGAGTAGATATTAGGAAGAAATTCTTTGCAGTGAGGGTGGCGAGGCAGTGGTACAGTTTGCCCAGAGAATTTGTGGATGCTCATCCCTAGAAATGTTCAAGGCCAGGTTGGATGTGACTCTGAGAAACCTGTTCTAGGGGAAGGTGTCCATGCCCATGGCAGAGGGATTGGAACAAGATAACCTTTAATGTCCCTTGCCATGCAAGGCATTCCATGATTCTACAATAGCCAAGTTACACCTCAACTCTAATTTTTCTAGTCACAAGTCTCGACAAAGAATCATACAAACCTGGAGCAACCTGAGAAACGTCTAGGATGGTATTACATCTACAATGTCTTTCCTTACTCTAGAAGCACTATGCACACCGTACGGAATTAAAATCCACACTTTTCCATGACCTGCTCTCCCCTGAGCTGCCCAGGGCTGTCTGTAGGCTGGTGGCCTGGAGAGCAGTGTCCCCAGCAAACCATGCCCTGAGAGATCTCTGTGGGGAAGCAGAGAGCCTGTTACCAGCTACAGCCCAGCCCGGAGCTCCCTGAGGCGGTGAAGAGCATCTCCAGCCCCCGGCTCGCACGCAGACACCGCCGGGGCTGGACGGCAGGAGAAGGCGCCCACAAGTCCTGGGGGCTCGGGGGTGCGGGCAGACAGGGGCTGCCAATGCGGGGAAGGTGGGGCGGCGGCGGGGCGAGGCCGCGCTGCCCAGGGGCGAGCGGGGCAGCGGGGCGGGCGAGCGCCCGGCGCTCCGGGCCGGCCGACATTAGAGGGCACCATTGCCCCGCGCATCGCCGCATCCCCGGCTCGGGGCTCGGCCGGACACGGCTCCGGCTGGCGACGAGGGGCACGGAGCTGCGGAACGGCGAGGGACGAGGTGCGGACACGGCCCGAGAGCGAAGGCGGCTCGCCCCGGCCGGTTTTCCGCCGGCGCTGCACGGACTGGGGCGAGTAAGACTTGGATCGTGTAGTCTCCCTTCACACTGTTTTTAAGGTCTTCATCGTCTTTAGACACCCTCCACTTCCCGAGTGTGTGTTGCTTTCATAGTCAGGTTTCAAGACTTTTCTAGTGCTTTGGGGAGTTTTTTTCATACTCTTTAGGTTTGGTTCCCTCTAGGCATGTGCTGGGATCCATGTGAAGATGCCTCTGATACACTTACAGCTGTTTTTGGGCTTGCTTTGGGACCAGGTACCTCCCCTCTGCAACAGCCCAGGCCATGAACGATCTCCTTCAGGACTCGTGCTAGACTACCCGCAGTAAAAAACCTGTTTACTTAAGAAATATGAAACCAAAAATAAAACCTGTGTAATGGCCCCTTCACCACTACCTCCCTCTACATAAAGTAGAAATAACCTATGAAAAGCTGCTCCAAAAATAATATTACCATAGATCAAGATGAAAGGCGAGGGGGAATGTCAAAACAAGCAAAATGCAAACCTCTCGTTTAATGCGGAGAGCGGCAACGAACAGGACCTGTGAGCGTAGAGCATGACTCTGACAGCAATTACACCGACAGAAAAGCAGGGAATATAAATAAATGGAGCATTTAACTACTGCTCAAATATAACTACACAGACAACAAGCAAAAATGAGCCACCCTCCGCAGGTACGTACTGCGAGCTCAAAATGCTCCTGCCATTCCCAGCCTGCTTTCCCAGTTAACAGCACAGCATCCTGCAAACGAGCCAGGCTCCCAGTCAGGATGAAGGGCCAGATGGCGAGTGGAGTTCATCTAGCAAAACGACATGATGGCAAAGAGCAAAAGAGGAGTGTGAAGAGAGAATGCAATGGCCCCTGGTGCACTGGCAGGTCCATCAATAGATTAGGCTAAATTCACTGCTACCTTTGTGCTACCCTAATGATGCACAGCAGCTGGACAGCAAGGCTGGCTCTTCTTTTAACAACTAAGAACAGAAGGAATAATAAAAAAAGTAATTAAAGGAAATTAAATTAAATTAAGCATTTTTTTTCTGATATATTAGCTTATGCTTTTTTTTTTTTTTTTAAGAACACAACAAAAAGCAATTCAAACTGAATTAAAGCTGCCAGAATTTATTTTTCCAGGGTTCTGCTCAGATTTCCTTTTCCCATTTTAACCCCTGAACTAGTGTGGTTTTGCCCAGCTATCAAATCGAATAATTTGACATTTTATGACCTTGTCAAGAAATGGAAATTTCTGAGTCTATGCCAGTTTGAATAACTTGAATTGTCACCTTGGTGTTAGAAGTGCCTCAATGAGGAATTTGAGCAGTCTGTCCTAACTTGAACCTTAATTGTAATCAGTTTATTTAAGCAGGATTCCAAAGTACCAAGCAAAATTGCCACTGGTATAAATGCAAATTGCTTATGACTACATGCATAGTAAAAGGGAAGTGCAAAGGAGATTAAGTACCAATGTCTATTGGTCTGTGCCTCTGCTAAAGCAATTATGGGATATAACATGTTCTGAAATGAAGCAATCACATGTGGATCACACACAACACTTGATGAATCTTGAGTTAAACATTGCTGAGCTTAGATGATAACTGTGTACTAAAGGCAATGAGAAGAGAGCAAAGCGCAAACCTCCCAGTCTCAAGGGCCTAACAACAGGTCTGCTTGTCTGGCAGTGTGCTGAGGACGATCCCTGCAGGAGAAGTTCACTCCAAGACTTGCCAAAAGACAGAGGAGCGCTCCTCATGGCAACACATCATGGGGACTGTTTGCCTCTATACATAAGCATCTCACCAAACCCTCTCTTCTGAATAAGTTAACCTGGAGCTGCACAACAGCCAGCCCCATTAGAATGACAGCACTGAGAATCTCTCCTCTGTTACCTCTGTAAATTCTTATCACATCTCCTTGGTTACTCCTTGCTCAGTTTACAGTGCAAGGACTTCCCTTATCTGCCAAGACATCAGACTCAGCTCTGACAGTCAGCCTGGACCCTTTCCAAACATAAATAGTCAAATGCAATAAACCTCCTGCAATTGCAATCCCTTTGCAATGATGCACAGGCCATAAAGGAGTTTGCTTTTCCCTCCCCTCCCCTCCCCCTTTTGAAACAAAGCAGCCAGCAGGAATACACACACTAGTTAAAGTCATTATTTTTCCTGACATAAGCAGATATGACTTGGATACTTTGAGCAAAAAATGTTTCATTCTTATGGGGCATTGTTCTAGCCATAGCAGTAATTACTCTGTTCAGTGTTCTGGAGCAGGAATTTCTAAAGAAGTTAATAGGCTTGGTGGTAGGAGCTCTTGGGTAAGATTTTGTGGCTCATGTTAGGCAAATTGCTGGTTTAGAGGATCATAACCTACCCCTCTGGCCTGAGAGTTCACAGATACACTAAATTAAAAACATCTCTCTGTGCATACAGTACTTCCTCCTCAAATGGGCTGGATGCTCTTTATCTCCACACAAAAAAGAAAAACAGACAGTGCTAGAACTGGCAACTTGTGAGCACAAAGTGGCCAGGACTGTCACCACCACCTTAAAAGCTAAATGTATGGTGGGACCAAAAAAAAAAAATATCCAGAAATCCAGTCAAAGCATTAGGGAGCATTAACAGTGAGGAAGCTGAACTAAAAAAACAGGGGTGGTAATCTCAAACCTGAGGCTGCTTTACCTCCTGGGTGAGCTGGAAGGTGAAGTGACCTCAAACACAAGGCAACTCCTGAACGTTGAAACCGTCATTCCTTGCGTCCCTCAAGCACTGCGTAAATATTGGCTAACCTCTGGAAAGGGTTTGGAAGGACAACGGCGTGGATTTTGCAGAGGGCACGCCCACATCTTGCTCGTTCAGCTTTCATGGCATGAATACCTAAAATCGAGGAGGCAGAATACAGGAAAGGCGGTCTCTGGCCTGGCCAGCACAGAGGGAAGGACAGCAGCAGGTTCGCAAGGACTCCTCACAAAGAGCTCCTGTCTGCAGGGACCTGGCCATTGCCTTTTGACTCAAGTCTTGAATAGAGGGCACTTTTCCAGCAAGTTTCTTGGGGAAGTCAGAGTGTTTTCTCTGCATAGCACATTTATTCCTAAAACCACCCCAACCTACATCCCAAGAAATGCGTCTGATGGCTGCTGAGAGAAGTCCCCAGGTGAACACTGTGACACGTTCCCATGTTCTCCAACCATCCCAGCTTGAACCATACCTTCTCTCCTGGCTGAACCCATGCCTAACTGATGTTGTCCTGCTCTTTAAGATGATGTGCTCTTAGTGATGAGGAACTTTTCATGACCTGTTCCTAAATTATATCCTTGGGGTCGAGAGACCTCCATATGGCCATCTTGAAGGAGCACTTCAAGGACAGAAAGGACAGTGGGATAATATTCACTGAAAGCAGCCACATGGGCTGGTTGTCCAGCTCACCTGAGAAACTGAGAATGGCTCTTAAGAACATAACATATGAACAGGCATCTTTAAAATAAAAATGTCTTCACATTTCTTAAAACACCAGTGCTATCACCATTATCAAAATGAAAGTGGTTTGTCTGTATCACTGGCCAGCAAAATCATCTGCCCACGAAACAAGTGGGGATCTGCATCCTGAAGGCACTTGCTGCATCTTCTCTTAATCACCAAGCTACAGATGCTTCCTACTGAGCACCCCACCTGCCCTCCCACAAACATCAGGAAATTACTTCAGATCAAACCTGTCATGGCATCTCACTGCTCAGCAGCCTAAGCATAGATAGAGCCAGGCTCCAACATTCTCTCTGCCAGCAGCAGCCAACCCTGGCTCCATGAGTCCAAACCCACGGGCACTGCTGGTACCTGCTGGTGCGGGCAGACTTTGGAAGCGCCACTGAAGATGCAGTACCTGGGAGGTGGCAGGGGGCTGTCCCAGCTGCCACTAGCTCCTCACTGGCATGGCAAGTGTGGGAGCGAGGGTCCCCAGCAGTGCTGGAGGGCTCCTCCATCACAGAGGTGGGATGAATGTGGAAACACCACGGAATTACTTTGGTGTACCTGGCAAGGCCTTTCCAGGGATGCAAAGACAAATGCCCCTCTTCTTGAAGCAGACCTACCTCTGGACACCTAAGGCCTAAGGGACCGAAAGCTGCAACCCCTCCAGCCCTGCAGCAAGCCAGCATCTGGGGCAGTCTCTGCAGAACCAGCACATCCTAGGAATTAATATTAATTTTATTCCCTCTAAGGGATAAAACAATCCAAGTTGTCTTTGCCTCTTTAGTCTTTGGGTTTGAACTTCCCAAAGGCAGAAGCCATAGGGACATGAGGAGCGAGGGGGTCCCCAAACATGCTACATGAAAGAGGTTCATCTTTCCCCTCGTTGTCTGCAGATGAACAAATCATTGCCATGATGACCCTCTGAGATGCGCATCAACACTGTGATGATGCTCTGGGACCAATTTTAGCACAGTGCCAATTATGCTCCCCCTTCTTTTCCTTTCATACTCCATCCCAAAATAACAAAAGGCAATGATTGCAGTGACCTGCAGAAAATGTAAAGCACAAGCCAGCTGATCCCTGGCAACACAATAGCGAGATTAGCTCATCTGCAGTGAACAAACACGTATTATGTGGGTTTTAAAGTCAGGAGAGGAAAATGCTGTGGTTTTCATGTACTTCTATTCACTAAGGCTGCAAGTTATTACTTCCATGCAGCTGAGAAGCCCTATTTTTAAAAATAGCCTTCAGCTTGTTTTGAAATCTGCAAACATCTCGCTTTGTTTTGCAGCAGTGTAATAAAACTCCCCGAGTTAGAAACGATCCCGTTTTCCTCAACATGCATCACCTCCCCCGCCCCAAGCCCCCGCGTTCCACGGATGCTGAAAAAACTGGCGATACTCCTCGAGGAGAAAAAGAAAATCCCAAATAAAATAATAGTAAAAACAATAGTAAAAACACTCCCACACACACCCTTCACGCGGAAAAGGCAACACGGAGGTGGGGGGAAAAAAAACAACCCCGAAAGTCGCCGGCTTGGAAGCGGCGGCGGAGCTGCGACCGGCGGCAGACAAAGGCAGCGGGGCCGGCAGCGGGCGGGGAGCGG
>NC_031774.1:14525196-14526998 GCF_001522545.3 Parus major
GCCCGCCCGGCAGCGGGAGCCGGAGCGGGAACCGGAGCGGAGCCGCAGCGCCGGCCGCGCACGGAGCAGTGTTATCGTACAACAGTGCAATGTATGACGTTCTGTATAGAAATGTATTATGCCTAATATGAGTACACTGGCCAGAAGTGTAAAGCTTTAAAAGTCATTTATAAGAAATGTTTAATCTCTGCTGAGCTCTCAGTGCAAAAAAAAGAGGAAAAACAAAAAAAAAACAAGTGTATATTTGTACAAAACTTTTTTAAGAGTTATACTAACTTATATTTTCTATTTATGTCAGAAACGTGGATAAGTTTGACATCCAATAGTCTTTTTTTTTTTCTTTTGGTTAAGCCAAAGGGCACTATATTTGCTTTTGTTATTCACAAAATGTAAATTTATTTTTATAGTGTTTTTTGTTTGTGGGTTTTTGTTTTTGTTTTTTTTTTTTTTGCATTCACAAGATGTAGCTATGAATCAAAATATTTTTTAGACTTTTACTTGAAGACAAATCTGTTTCAATGGATCCTGAGCCGGTCTGTACCACTGCCATCGCAAATAATGCCACAACTTCAATAATAAAATTAAATAAAAGTCAGGAAACGGCCGCAAGCCTGTGTGGTGTGTGCTGGAGGGGAAGTCCGGGGGGAGGGGGGTGGCGGGGACAGCCCCGGCGGCTTGGGCGGGGGAGCCCAGCCCAGCTCTGAGTCTCTCGGTGGAGGGGTCCTCCCCGGCCGCGGGGCCCCGGCTACCCCCGGAGCACGACCCCGCCGCGGGGAGGGCGCTTTCCCCCGCCAGCGCCCCGCCGCGGAAAGTGGGCGTGTGGTTCGGACGGGAAAGGAGGGCTTCTTCCCTTAAAAACAAGTTCAAACTCCTGAGTACTGCCGGAGTTAACCAAGCGCGAGGGGAGCACACGCCCTTCATCACACCCTGACTTGGGGCTTTCGGCACGTTGTAATGGTTACTTTTAACAGCTCAGCCTTTCTCCCAGAGACTGGATCTGCGCCCCTCGAGGGGCCCGGGGCTGTCCCCGTTCACCACATCGTGGCTGGGGCCGCTGGCCGCCTCTGTTGGGGACAGCCTCGGGGGGTGACTGGGGCGTGCGGGCCATGGTCCTCAGTGGGCTCTGCACGGGGGGAACGCCTCTGTCGTGGCTGTGCAAACCTTCTCCCCTCCCCCTCTTTCGGCCGCGGGCCCTGGCTCCCCAGCCTGGAGCCCAGAGCCCTGGCTACTGCAGGAAGGCACTTCCTGGTACCTCTTGCCCAGCAATGATTTACAGGACAAACAACAGTTCTGGGAAAGGCAGCAGTTTCAGCTCCCCCTAAAAGACGTAAAAAGCAAAACAACACTCACACGAAACAAACCCTCCCACGAGCCAGCATTTTGACAGTGCTTTGGTGACAGTGCTGTCACACGCGCGCAGCAGCAGCACTTGGCGGCATCACCTGGGGGCAGGTTAAAGCCGTGGGATCTGCACGCAGACCCCTGGGGTCGGGGCACACGCCCTGCTCTGAATCCCAACCCCTGGGAAAGGGGGACAGCCCAGGGCTGGTGCTGGCCGCAGGTGGTGCAGGGTTGGCATGCTGGAGAGTGCAGATGGGGAGGAGGACCAGGACGTGGGCACTGACTGGACTGATTTATGCCTTTCGGATTCCACTCCCCAACTCTGCACCTCTGAAATGCTGCACCCCCACACCGGACCCAGAAGCTGGGGTGGACCAAGAGGGCGTCACTCCCTGGCTTTCTGATCTTTGTCGGATACACTTCCCCGGAGGGGGGAGGGAGCTGAGAGAATGAGGTTCAGG
>NC_031774.1:14527114-14616537 GCF_001522545.3 Parus major
TCTCCCCCCGCTGTCACGGCCGCCAAACGCTCCTGGCTGTAAAAGTAACATTGATTACCTCCAGCTCCATGATCGCTTAATCAGAACGGGATTATTTTACACGCCCGCATCAGTGGCCGCTGACTCAATACGATTTTCCCCCCCTTTGAAAAGAAAAATAGCTTTTCCCTTTCCTTATGAAAGCCAACAATACCCGGAGTGAGGCAGCTGGATCCTCCAGGATTTATGGGCTTTTCTCTCGCTTTCATGAAAGCAGGTGCCTTTGGGACCTCCATTGTCCCAGCCCGCAACTAATAATAGGACTTTTTGCAATGAAAGATCCCTGCTCCGAGCTTCCAAATACCTCGGCCGGAGGAGCCACGAGGTGTGCCCAGCCTGGCTCAGGAGGAAAGCTCTCACCGCGGGGACAGTTTAGGCACGGGGCTCTAAAGCAAACAATCGCAGCTCCCGGGCAGTGCCCGGGCGGAGCCTGCAGCCGCAGCAGGGAGCGCCCCGTCCCGCAGCCCCTGCAGGGCCCGGGGGTGCGGGAAGGTGTGCGGCCGCCCCCGCGCCCTGCCCCACCCAGCCCGGCCGGCCCTCCGCGCCCCGGCACAAAGCACACTGCCCCTATTCTTTCGGCCTTTGTAGCCATATGGCAAATCCATGTAGACACAGCCAACATCCATTTATTCAGGCACATAATGTCCCGCAACAGGGAACAATTGGAACTTTGTTTGCTTCTATTATTGATGCGAATGGGCGACAGAGAGAGAGAGAGAGAAAAAAAAATCATTTAACTATAAGAGATATCCAGCTAATTATGAACCATATGTGCCTATAGTTTCAAAGCAATCCAATGAAGTTCATTTTAGATCTAGACTACTTTATTAGTACGGAAGACAGATGTCTCAACAGTACATGCATCAGAGGAAACCATGTAAAGAAGTTCTTGAAATATTTAACTAGGACTCATTCATTGTCAGAGGGGCTTTAAAGTGCCCTTTATCATGAGAATGCATAGGCAGAAGCGGAGGGAGGCTGCCGGTTGTTACCGCCAACCCACTTACCCCTTAGCGCTAAATCCCGAATTCCACTTTGGATTTGACGACAGGAATATTTTTGGAAAGGATTCAAAATATCAGGGGTCTTGAAGGACTGAGCTTGCTGCTCATTACAGCTACAAAAAGTCAGGTCATTATTTGAACTGCCTTAATCACGGACTGAAATCAGCTATGCAATTAGAGGAATAATCTACTCCAAAATCACCACCGCTCCCTCTCCCAAGGAGTGGAACCGCGCATTTGGAGCACGGCTACTGCAGTTCCTCCCTGCCCCTAGAGAGACCAAGACAGGAGCATTAACAATACTGGACCTCCTGAAATTTTTCATACAAGCATCTCTCGATGTGAATGGTGGTAGACACCTGAAGGGAAAGGGTGCTGAAGAAAGGCTGGAAGGGAAACTTGGCGGGAGAAAGTTTTTCAGACTTTTTTTTTAATTTTTTTTTTTTTTTTTAGGAATGCAATTATCAGCAAACAATCTTGGCAAAAAGGTATCTTTATGAGCTCAGCAACATCCACCAGTAATTAAGCCACTTCAGTTAGATGAATGCAACATATGGTTGACACTGGGAATCATTCTCCTTCCTAGCCACAACTTTTCTTTCTGGGCCAAAACTTGTTCTATTATCACTTAAAATAAACAGAAAGCTGCTTTCCACTTCTTCAGCAAATATTTGTTGCTAATGAGCAGGAGGTGTATGTAACAGGCTGAGAAAAAAAACCCCATAATTTTTAAAGATTAATTTCTTATGTTTTGATACAGAAATAAAAAAATCATTTGCCATGACTTGTGATTCCCTGGTAGGATAGCTGCACAGGATCTGAAGGATCCACAGAGAGAGACACAAATTGGATTGACCATTTTAAAGCAGAGAAACAGATATGAACAGTAGTAGCATTTATACAAACATATATATAGACAAGAAATAACTAAACAGGGAGCATAAAATAATTCATCAGGGAACAGGGGTTTTTTCAGCTACATTGTCACCTATTGCTACAGGATACAATTAAAATGGTTTTCCAATGTCTTCCCCTACTGTACCTGCTCAGAAATGTTACTCTTAACATTTATTTTTGGAACAGAGTGAGCCAAAACACAAACCAAAAGTCTTCACCTAAGACGAAAGGATGGCATTCTATCTTAATCTCAGAGGATGGAGAAGAATGAAGGATCTTTTCCCCACACACATAGTATCTAATAGTGAAGACCACACAACCTCTTTTCAGTGTGGTGAAATACCCAGTGGAAAGTTCTTCATGTTTTGGTTTATTCTGTTATTTTTTAAACCAAGGGGGATTTTTAGCCATGTGTTTCCAAGAAACCTTGGTTGAAACAGTTTTTTGGGGAAAAAAAAGAGAATGAAAGATGCCAAAACAGTTAGATGAGCTGTACAGAATGCAAGAGCCCTGAAACAGGCCCTGCTGAGACAAAAAAATAGAACTCTTTTAGACACAGAAAAAAACCAAATCTCAGATCCACTTTCTGCAATCCACATGGCCAAGCCCCTGCCCCAGGAAAACCAGTGGTCTTGCATCTGTATCTGTGGTGTCAGTCATGTGAGCCCCAGTCTACAGGTTGGGGATCAGGGAGAGGGAACAGGAGGATGGGGAGGCAGCTCTAGAAGACACCTAGGATGGGGATAACAAGGCATGGGTGGAGCAGAAGTATGGATGGGGTACACTGGAAGAGACTGGGCAGAGGACACAAAATTCTACTGGTGTGCACTAAGGGAGGGAGAGAAGGGAACAGGACACAACATTTATACCCTGTACATTCCTTCAGAGGCTGCCTGGCCCCAACACATCTCTGCTGCCAGCAAACACCCATAAAACTCATCCAGTAACATCCCTCCCCTGAAGTAATTTACAGATGGTTACTAACAATAATCTCCTCTTTTCTGTTCCTATGTCCCAGGTCAGTGTGGGATCTAAAACTGCTCCAGACCTGCTGGAGTCAGCAGGTTTCATTCACATCACCACAAGACTACTCACTCTTCCCTACCAGAATTGCTTTAGCCTGCTTGATACCCCCTGTCATACACATTACACCTGTATTACACAGCTAAGGAGGATTGGGGGAAAAAAATCCTCAAGTTTTGGAGATGCCCAAGCTGTCTGTACAATTTCAACCCAGATCTTTTGCTCCCAGGGCATTTTCACAGCCATGCACACCATTTTTCTCCCAGGACACACAGTACCCAATTTACCCACTGCTTTACTTCACTGAATGAATCTGGGCCATACAGCAAAGGTGAAACTTCTGGATAAACTCCTGCCAGAGAAAGCAAAGCAAGGGGCTAAAGGATGCTTTCATGTTTAATCCAATGCCAACACTTGAATGCAGGCTTTTATTCTCCAGAGAACAGTTGGCTCCTCCTGACCTGTTCCTGCAACAGAGGCTTTGTGCAGTACAGGGCCAGGTGCTTCAAGTTTTCATAAGCAGCCACTAATTGTGCCCAGGTTTGTTGGGCAGCTGATACGAGCTGCTGGGGTCTGACTTGTGAAAGTGCTGAGCATCCACAGCTGCAAGCCAGGGTCACAGTGCCTGGCTCTGCATGTGGTTTTGGCCAGACTAAGCTCATGGTTTGAAAAGCAACAGCCATGGGGTACCTTGGACCAACACTCCGAATTAATTATTAGCTCCCATCTCTTTTTATTTGTCTCCCCATCGTTTAACGGGGATAATAACACTCATCACTTATATTTTGATCCATTAATGTTTGGAAAGCGCTGGGTTACTACCGTGAGCAGCACTGTATAAATCTGGTGGGGACATTAATAATGTCTTTGAGCAGGGTTTGAATAGTGCCCAGTTAATAAGACGTTAGCTCCATCCATTGAACGTCGAGAAAAACAAAATTGAGCAACTGCTCATTAAAGCGAGCACCGTTCTCTCTGTGCACTCAATGCGATCATTTAATTAAAAGATTTTATCATCATGCACAGACACAAGGGGGCAGAGCCAAGGCCCCGTCTTCCCTCATCCTCGCCTGCTCCGCATCAAATCACACCAGAGTATTTCTTGGATGTAAACTACAATAAGAACATAAAAAACTTTTTTCTTTTTTCTTTTTTTTTTTTTTCCCCCAAGCCCCTGCACTAACAGAAATCACTGCCTGAGCTTTGACAAGCTAGATCTTTTATTCCCTGCTTTTCACCCCCCCAGTCCCACCCTCACCCTGCTGACCACTTGCCGGACTCCTCCCTCCGCCCCAGCCTGTGGTCTCCACCGTCCTTGACACCACCACAAGCCTAGGAAATCGCCTCTGTGCCTGGCTATGAGGTGGGGGGAAGGAGAGGAGTTTTTCAGAGCCGGAAGATGCTTTGTTTGGGGCTGGTTTTGAGTTATATTGGATTAGAGGAACACGAGCACGCAGCTCCTCTTGCACGCCGCTCTCTGCAGGGGCTGATGGCAATAAACGTGTGAACCCGTCACTTCAGAAACCAACAAATGAAACCAAAATCCCCAAGAATACATCCCACCACTGAATGTGTTTTACATGAAAGTTCTGAGGAAAAGTCCCTGTTTGGGTCACATCAAGCAGCCTTAGACTTACTGGGAACTGAGTTTTAGAGCAATTTATTCTGGAAAACAATGAGCACGAATTAAGTTGTTCTCATACATTTGGTAATTGGTTTAGCAAAACCAGCTTTTCTTAGGACCTTCAGTCAAGATGTTTTCAAACATGGATCTAGTTAACATCAGTTTTGCTGGTGCAGTACAGCATTCCATCTGCTGACTGGTGATCCCAAAAGCCTTGGATTTTTTTGTTTGTTTGGTTTTGGTTTTGTTTTTCTTTCACCTAGATGAGCGAGCAGGACTGGGAATACTGGCCCCTGGTTCTCTATTTCATTCTGTACATCAGGAAGCAAAACCTGTTTCTTTTTCCTGCTGACTGAGAGACTCCAGATACATATCCCTTCGAAGGAGGAAGCCCAACTTTTTATGCCAAGAGCAAGCTTTTAGGAGTTCCTATGACCATGCTTTTCTGGTTGGAGAGCTGTAAGAGCCGATGCAGTGGTACCCACACCTCTGCCTTCCTAGACTCTCACCCTTCTCCAAAACATACAGGATTTCCACACCACCCTAGGCAGCACGAGCGAGGAACCCAGGGAATGCAGCTCCCTGGACGTTACAGGGGAACACACATTTCATTTGAATTGAGATTGGAAAAGGCACCTGCCTGACGCAAAATCTGCTCCTCTGCCAAATTGCACATTCCCCCTCCAGCTCCCAGTCCATGAGTGGTGGGGCAGGGCAGGGGGGAGAGGGGGGACACCCCGCAGCTTTCTCCCCACCAGCACAACTGCTGGGCTGGGCGCTCCCCGCAGCAAGGGCCAGGCACAGCCTTTCTGCTGCGTAAATAAAATAAAAGCAGCCGTCCGTGTTTGCTCTCGGGTCCGCAGCACAGCCCCGAGCAGCAGCGGCCACCTCTGCGGGGGGATACAACAGGAGATTTGGGGGTCATTTCCATAACAATCGCTGTTAGCAAACACCCATAAAACACAGCGGGCAAAGACACCTTATCAGAAGGAGTTAGCTGCAAATTAAAAGAAGTGCTTGTTGGTTTGGCTTTTGTGCCTGTCTGCAGGATTTCGAGGGCTTGGTACAAAAATTCTCTTTGACCACACTAGGTTAAAAATAATAATACCAATTTCATTTAAAAGCTTTTAACAAGCAGAGAGAAAACACAGAATTTATATATGAACTTCCTATCAGATGAAGGACATTGGTGGGGGGAACGACGGAGGGGAAGGAAAAGAAAAAGGAAGAGAATAAAACTTTCCCAGTTATCATATTTCCTTGAAATTCAGCTGTGCAGAACCGGAATAATTACAGACTTAGCAGAAATATTGCAAAATGTCGGCACGGAAGGGGCTTTTTCTTGACCCTGCGGAATATAATGGGAGATAAAGAGATTGACCATTTTGGGAGGAGGATGCCTTCATTTCTCGACGTGACTGTAGATTATTTCGGCTTCAGGAGACAAGAATGTCCCTTTAACATCTGACCTGGCCTTTATTTAAGAGCAGCACTTCACGGTTCAGGAAAGACAGACAATTTTCTAATTCCCAGCTCTGCTGGAGGCTGAGGCAGCAACTTCCAGACAGGACACCTGCTAACACTAGAGAAATGGCATTATTATGTCTACAAGTTTACAAATCTGAGGATCAAAAAGCCTTTGCTTCTGCTGCTACTCCACAGGCCAAGGACGACGACTTCTTCAAAACAGAGTTCCACAGAGTTTTTTTCTTCCCCCCTCCAAGAAATGGTTTCTTTTCACTTTGAGCAGATCAGTTTCCACGTGAAAAAGTCAATAGTCAAAGAGTTTCCTAAGTTTCATTGGTGTGTAGCAGAAAGGGGATTAGACCTGGGGCCTTTTTACTGGCAAGCCTTTAAGCAAATAAATGTTCTTGAATTCTTAGAGAAACAAACCTAACTTAAACAAAAATCCAGAATATATGGGATTTGCCTCTCCCCAACACAAATGTAAGAGAGAAAGACACACATAAATAATTACTAAAGATTTGAGGGATACTAGAGTTAAATCTTTTTCTACTGTAATTTTGCTTTTATTTTTATTAGTTAACCAGAAGAGAAGGGCTGCTTCCATACATTCACAACGAGCTATTTATGGAAACTAGTGTAATGCAATATCAGAAATAATAGAATTATTAGGGTAATACAATATAATAAATAAATATTAGAATAATGCAATAATTAATTTTTAACAGATCAATCGTGACTTCCCAGCACTGAAAGAGGCAAAAAACAAATGGCATGCACATTCCCCACCTTCCTTCAGTACCCTACCTGGTAGGCAAAGGCACTACTTAATTACTTCACACCTAAAAGTCCTAAAGCTGAAGCTGTGGTTTATCTTTTGGGGCACAATCAGTCACAATTGACAATGATTTTTTGAAAGGGTGTTTTTCTTAAGCTCCAAAAATCAGAATAGATGGGTAATTCAAAACCCAAATATTCAAAGTGTGTGTATGTGTGATACATACATACATATATATATGTGTATATGCATATATAAAATTCATATTGACAGCCAACTGCTACTGCAGAGCTACTCCCCCAGCCTGCAGACACAGATCCAGGTGTCTGTGCCAGCCATTTATAACACCTGGATCAGTGTTTGCAGGCTGGCCTTAATTAAGACAGAAAACTAAGGAGAACTCAAGCAATGCAGTTGGTCACCATGATCCAACATCAGTGAGTAAACGTCAGCATCTTGCTGTAACAAAACAAATAATTTGGGAAAAATCAAGTGTTGGTTTGTGACTGCACAGAAAATGATAAGCTGTCTGTTAAGTTTGTCTGCCCCATTAAATAGTTGTAAAACTTTTCAGACATTAATTTCCTTTTCCCAATGTGTACCTTTTGTGAGCCCAGATTTCAGTGCTCACCTGTCAAGCTATTCCAGCTCTGTGATGGTGCCACCTCTGATTTCACTATGAGCTATCCTACAGCTCTGCCCCTGCACACCCCTGGCCTTGGTCCATCTGGAAATCTTGGTGGTGCCTTAAAGCACATCCAACCCCACCAGCAACTGGGACAGATACTTGGGCCTTTCCTACTGCTGAGAGATTTGCTGCAGAGCACAATTCTAAACCCAGTGTCACCCAAAATGTAGAAGTGCCTTAAAATTCTTGTCTGTCTTGTCAAGACTTCTTCTGGCTGAACACTCAGGAGCCAAACCCACTCCTATCCCAGGGGCAAAATCACCCTGCCGTTGGGTGAAGAAGAGCAGCATTCCCTCCAAGTTACATGTACCCACAAAATAGCCACAAAAGGGAGTAGCCCAGACGCAGGGCTTACCCCATGCAGCAGCAGCCGGCTGCATGAGAAGGGCTCCGGGCTTCATCTTGGGCAGCTGCTGCATGCACTGAGTAGCTGTCTTTAAGGTGAGGAAAAAAACCCACTTTTGCTCTTTTGGCACTATTTTCCTTGTTGAGAACAAGCATTTCAGTGCAAGCATTTTAAAGGCATTTCAAAGGTTCCAGACTCCATTTGAGGACAAGTTCATCCTACTAAAACTAAGTGACACCCCCGAAGAAGAGGGTACACCTCTCTCAGCATTTCTTGCCGACCTGTTTTTGGTGGCTCCCCTGTCCCCACCACACGTTTGGAGGTAACTGGGTTCCCCCAGGAGGGTTCTACACTCTCTGGTGCCAGCGGCTGCCCTCCTGTACCCTCAGGCAGTCCCCATCCCCACCCTCACAGACCCAGACCTGTGGTGGCACCCACTCCCCACCTCCCATCTAGATCAAATTCAAAGACCAAGGGCTTGCCCTTTTGAAAGAAAGTTTGAAAAAGAGAGAAAACATTTATTTTCACGGCAAAGCCAGCCTTATGACCCCTCCGATGGCAAGATGCTGAGGAAAGAGAAGATTTTGCCTTTTTTCCTGGGAGGAAAGCGGCGGGGAAGGAGAAGAGCTTTAAAGGGAGGGAGGGACGAGGCCGAGCTCATGCACGGATTTTAATCTGATCACTTCCCTGTCAAGCTAATCCCTGCCTGACTCAGATCGGACTTTTAGAAACGTGCCTGGAAACCAAAAAGCAAACCTCATTTGAATGAAGCACACACTCCGCAGCCCCCATCTGCAAAGGGCTGCAATTAAATGCAAAAAAAAAAAAAAAAAAAAAAAAAAAAAGAAAAAAAAGAAAAAAAAGAAAAATAAAAAAAAAAAGGGGGGGGGGGGAAGAGAAAATTAGCATTTTCCGCGGCCATCTGGCATGAGGAGCAGGCGATGGGGAACAAAAGGAGATTTAGGCAAAGGGGAGAGGCGAGTGTGCCATGGCATTGACCTGCAAATGAGCCTTTGTGAGCGAATTAAAGCTTCCCGGACCCCCCGGGACACCCCAAAACAGGCACCATTACAAACCATCCGGACAAAAACCCACTCATCAAAATTGTCTGCTTTTCAAGGGAGGGGGGAGAGGCCATTTAAATCTGCACTTTCCCTGCCCCCACCCGCAGTAATAGGCTGTTAATAGAGGCTTGGCGGGGGGAGTCGGCCCCCTGCACCCCCGACCCTACAGCCCGCTCTGACGGTATACTGGGGGGGACACCTTAGAAACGTGCCTTGTCCATAAAACGCACCCGACACGTTATTTACAGCCCTAACCCTAAACAATAGGAAAGAAATAAAAAAAAAAAAAGGGGGGGGGGGGCATTTGGTGATATATCGGCTTCCAGATGCTGTTTATTTAATTCCAGGGGAGGGGTGTGGAGGGTTGTTCCAAAATAGATTTCCAAAGTAATTACTAATTTTATTTTATTTTTTTTTTTTTAATGGAGATGATAAAGAGGAAAGGGACAATCGGGGATGCCACGGTCCCAAAATAAATGGAAAACTGCGCGGGTTAGAGATTTTGTCTCCTATTCCCTCCCCCTTCCCCCATGACTCCTGCCTTTAAACTGAGAAAGCTTAAGGATTTGGAAGTGAAAGCAAAGATTTTGGCCTGGGGTAGATACATGAAAAGGGAGGGCGGGGGGGAAGCCATCTCCCCCCATCCTCTCTCCAGAAAGGGAATAAGGACTAAAGTCGGGGGCCAGCTGGGGGAAACTTGTAAATGAAACGTGTTTCTTTTATGGTGCTCCCCCCCCGGGGGACAGCCCCATTATAACCCACCAGCCATATAGACTCAGCTGCCGCTCCCCCGGCAGGTACGCGGGGCCGGAGCGGCCCGGGGCGGGGGCTGCAGCCGGCCGGACCCTCCGTCCGGGCCGGGCCGGGGCTGCCGGGCACGGCTGGGCGGGCCTGCGGGGCTGGGCACGCACGTGTGTGCTGTGTGTGAGCTGCACGGCTGCACACGCACGGCTGCACACGCACGGCTGCACATGCACGGCTGCACATGCACTGCTGCACACGCACTGCTGCACACGCACGCGCGTGCCCGCGCCCCGCTGCAGGTGAGCGCGCTCCCCGCGGGCTGAGGGGGGGGAGCGGCGCTCGCAGCCCCCCAGGTGCCGCTCCCCCGGGGTTTGTTTGCAGTCAATATTCATGTGTTTCTGTCACCGGGGCGGCTCTTTTCACAGTGATCAGCCGGGCAGAAGGCTGAATGACAGGAGACTCGTGGCTCGGCTGCTTTGGGGAGGGGGGAGGGATGGATTCCAGCCGCCCGGCCCGCTGCCGGTGCGGGGTTTTGGGGGGCCCAGGCCCTGAGGGAGGGCTTGGCCGGCTGGAGGCCGCGATCCTGCCCTGGACACAAGGGCACAAGGCAGCGGCACCGGGTGCCCCCCGCTGCGAGCAAACAGCCGTGGGTTCGGGGGACCCCCACCCCAAAGGCAAAGACGAGTCCCCACGCACGGGGCCTGTGGGCTAGCGGGGCCACGGGCCTGGTTGGTCGCCCCCATACCTTGTGCCGGGGGGCACTCGGGGGGGACGCGGGGGTACCCAGGCATGGGGTCCATCCCTCCGCCGGGGTCCCGCAGAGCAGAGGAAAAGCCCAGGGTGGCTGTGAACCGGCTGACCTGAGCAGGTAGGGTGGCACCAGGGCTGGAGTGGGGGCTACCAAAACATTTTTTGATTTTTCTGCACTTCGAGCAAGAGGAGACACGCAGCAGCCCGCGGCTCGCCCCGCTGATGCTCGGGGCACCGCAGTGTTGTGAGTGGCAATGTTCCCTTGGGGTTCGCAGCTCGGCCCCCCACATTCCAGGGTAATTCCAGGCTGTGCTGGCAGCGAGGGGCAAGGGCAGGAGCTGGGCTCCCAGCCAGGCACGGCGGGGGCTGCCCGCCGGAGTGGGGTGCGTGAGTCCCACCGTGCAGGAGCTGCGTTTTGTTCCCTCCTGCTTGCCCGGACTCCTTCCCCTCGCCTCTTAGCGCTGTGTGTGCAGGTT
Source organism: Parus major (assembly GCF_001522545.3). Taxonomy (NCBI): domain Eukaryota; kingdom Metazoa; phylum Chordata; class Aves; order Passeriformes; family Paridae; genus Parus; species Parus major. Next base: position 14,538,012 of record NC_031774.1, read on the forward strand.
TGGTTTGGTTTGGTTTGGTTTGGTTTGGTTTGGTTTTTATAAAGTCCACAAACTTGTGATTTTCCGTGCAGCTTGTGGGGAGCGAATCAGTATGAGGGAGTACCCTTCTCATTGAAACCGGAGGTGAATAAATTATGAACAGGCGAAAATTGGAACAATGTCTCTGGGCGAGTGTTTTGTAGAGAGTTACTATTCCAGGCTTTGAAATCAATTGATACATAATTAGATTCCTCAAGAGAGGACAAACAAGGGCTGCCATTCACCCCCTCCTTCTCCCACATGCATCCCAAAGAGAGACCAGAGGCTTTAGCAGAAACCAGACAGCCAGCATTCTCCAGCACTAAAAACATATTCTGGCTTTGGGTGTTCATTTAACAAACAGATCCTTGAACCTTGCTTCTGTTTTCAGTTTATTTCGACCATGTTTCTTTGTGTTCAGTTCATTAAAACATGTCTCTTTTGAGATCTATTTTTACATTTCAAGAATCCAGTATTGTACTTCTGTGGTGGCAGATGGCCCTAGACATCCAAGCATAAGCTCTTTCCTGCTTTTTTCCCCCTCTTTCTTAGGTCCTTTCTGCGCTGCACTTGAAGCTGTGAGCAGCAACCATTCCTTTTTGCAAAGTCTGGAGTTGGCTCTCAATTCAGCACAGGGTTCTAACATGTTACAGTCCCTGCTGTACCCTCGAGGTGTATTTTAAGCACAAGGGATACTACTGTCTGTAAAATAAATGCCCTCCACAGCTGGATAGATCCTTGTCACACGGGTGGCACGCAGGCTAATTTTGCATCTTTGCCTCATATTTGCCTCATGTTAATGTCCTGTGGTCCCCCAAATGAATTTATTAGTGGTTAAGGTTGAGTTTCATTCTTCAGGGAGACAGAAAATACAGATTTGGGTTAGTAAAAGATGGGAAAAAAACATGTGACGATTAGAAAAAATATTGTAAAGGTTATTGAACAAAATAGCAGTGCCCCTAGCCAAGTGGACCACCTAATTAAAGGCAATGGCTTGGCTCCCCTGGCTACCCTTGGGATTGATGTGCTTAGCCAAAACCACTTCCAAACCTGGTATCAAACACAGACCAGAGTGCTGCACCCATGAGCATAATTTTGGTTACATATCAATAGGACTAAAAAGACCTGTACCAGCAACAAGAAAAGCCTACCTGAGCTGCTGTAGAATCATTTCTTAGGTAGGGCAGCAGTATTATGGCTTAAAATAAGCTGAGTGTCTTGAAGACATTACAAACAGAATGACAAATTCCTACATCTTATTAAGTCACGGAATCTTTAGCAGAGGGTATGGTAAATCTGAATTATGTATTCTTTGGAAGCACAGGCACAGGTAAATCTATGTCCTCTCCAGTAAAAAGATAAAAAGGCTGAGAGGTTTTTGTCCAAAGATATTTGTTGGCATAATAACCAAAGCAGAAGTACTCAAACATATATATAAGAGGACGCTAATCTTTTCTGTGCTTGCTGCATAGATGGTATTTATTTATGTCTTCATGTGTGTAGGTGGCTACTTCAGTATCTGATTTTCTGTGGTTCACTGTCTTACCTGAGTTAACCAACAGTCTACAGACAGAGTGAGCTGGAAGATCTTGGTCACTGCAGGCAAGACAGCTTTTTGCTGCTCCATGGACGCTGCACAAACACGCTGACAGAGTCTGCTCCCTGACGGGAAAAGGGACAATTCCAGAAACACACAGGCAGTGCTCTTCCTTGATGCCTGCTCCTGTATCCCAGCCTTGACCACAGCAGCCCTGCTACTCCGGAATAGGTGAACTGCAGGCTGGCTTCCTGCCTCAAGCAGTCTCTTGCTTTGAGTGAGTGCCCACCTTGTGTCCTGATACAGCCCTATCTACTGGCAAACTCTGAAAAATAATACAGATTGGACTTAGCCTCAAAGTTTTTTTTCCACCCTCCAGCCTTAGCACAGAAATCTCAGCACACATATTTATGCCTTTCAGGTGGATCTGGATGGGAGATAAATAAGTATAGAGCTCAGTGGAACAAGTTTCTATCACTGCTGTAATTCCTCTTGTGTTGCTGGCCCCAGCCACAGCATGGAGTGAGTGCAGCTGGGACCACCAGGGTGGCTGGCTGGTACAAAATGCTTCTACCCCACCAGGGGAATATAAGAGAGGATGGCACAATCTGATTGCACAGATTGCACTGGCAATCACAGACTCCTCCAGGATGAGCCTGTTTTAGATTTGCCTTGTGTCAGCCTCCAAAGTGCCCCAGGTTTTTGAGAGTACACAGGAGAGGAATAACACAAGCTTCTTCCTTTCCCCTTCACTAGGATCCTCTCTACCTTCTTCTGATGGGACTGCACCCAGAAATGAGAAGTGGCAGAACTCACTGTGTTAGAAGGTATTGCCACCTCACTAAACACTTGGGACTTCTGCAAGCCAGAGACCATTCTTTTTACCTCCTTTTGAGTGTCTGCTCTCTCCAAATTCAGAAGGTGCTGTTGAAGACAATTTTGGAGTGAAACAACCCACAGACTCACAGCCTGGATGGAGGGGAGACTTTGGCAGCTGTGAGCCAAGTCTTGGAGAGGTCAGAGATAGACAGTAAGAACACAAAATTAGAGGGAAACATTCACAGGGCAGGGGAGGTTTTGGGGCTTGTCAGGAAAGGAAAGAAGAAGGAAAAAAGGCTCTGCAGATCAAAGCTTGATTAGTCCTCCACAAAAATGCCCAGGTCCTTCCAACATTTGCTTTTTTTCCCCTTCCCCATCATCCCTGCTATTGCTTGTCTTGGTGATTTGCTTGAAAATGTATTAGACATCTCCAGATCTTTCACTGTTAGAAGCATGAAAATAGAGGATAGGTACTATTATCCACTAAGCAACACTCCCACAGTTAGCACAGTCCTCTAGAGAGACCTGCCAGATAATGGCTTTTGAGAGGAGCTTAGAGACATCTGGAGTAGCCATTTTCCCTCTTTGTACATGGAAAATAAAGATTAGCTAGGGCACAGGGAGAGGCGGGGGCTAAGGATGTAATGAAGGGCAATGGATAAACCAATGTCACATTGCCCATCTGTGTGACTGGCTTCAGGTCTACTGCAAAATGTATCATGCAGGCTCCCCTGAAATCCATGGATTTCTGTGCAGGTGGAAGAGCTCCCCGTTGGTTTGTGAGGCTGAGGTCTCACATCACAGGCTCTTTGGGGTGGATTTTGTCTATAAAGCAGCTGGTGCTTTCTGAGTGGCAGATGCAGAAATAAATTTCTTTTTCTTTTTATGACTAAGTCTTTTCAAGAGTTTTCTTTATATGACCTGGTTTTCTTTTTAAATTTTGATTATTTTCATGCAAAAGACTTATTCCAACCAATTCTGCATCAGGGGCCACTAGAGTTTGGGACTGAGCTCAGTTGTCATTCGCTGGGCGGCATAGCCCACCAGAACGTGGAAGCTCCAGCAGTTGTAATCAGAGATGCTCACAAGGGCTGCAGAGGCGATAGTCACATTTAAAGCATCAATGGCATGCTGGGGATGACATTCCTAGACACGGTGTCTGCTTAAAAAGGTATTTGTGGATTTTGTAGTGTGGTTATAGAAGAGATGCTCTGGGGGATAAAGCCAAGACTCACAACTCTTAGCGTGCAGGTTCAGCCCCGCACAGGAACTGCCCAAACCGCCTTGCAACATAAAACGATGGAAAAATCACATTCGGTGGGGCTGCGGCCGGGGTGGGCAAAGGGCGAGACGGGCCGGTTTGGGAAATCCTTCGCTTTCCCCCGAACACCCCCAGCCCCCGCCGGGAGCGGGGCCGCAACAGCACCGCGTCGTGTGCGCTCCCTCTGCTGGCCCCGCGGCGGCCGCACGCCGGGAGGGGACAGACCCTCCCCAGGGTCCCGCAGCTCCGCAAACGCGAGCACAGAGAGCGCCCAGGCAATTCCTCCCGGCCAGGGAGCATCCCCAGCGCAGCCCCCGCCCGGCTGCTGCTGGAGCGGAGAACGTGACAGCCAAAGGTGGAGGAGGATGGGGAGTTGTGGGGACGCGCTCCCTGCATCCCCCGCATCCAGGCATTCTAGGAAAAAATAGTCTCTTGAGCCATTTTCCAAAAGTCTGCATTGGAATGGACTCACAGACACGTCGCCGCCCAAAAGCGCTAAGCATCCACCTGGAAAAAGAGAGCTGAGGAACAAACGTGTAAGGTCGCACCATGTCTCACTACAATTTCACCTCCCAGTTTTGGGGGATAAACCCAAAGGCGGTGAGGGCATGACAGAGGCACTGACAACACTTTCTCACGTGCTGCCATGTTTCTGGGTGAAGAAGTGTCTGAGGGGTCCCACTTATGCTCCTGTCGTGAAGACCTTAATCTTGAGCAAGAAACAAAGCTGCTACTCCAGACTGGGTGAACAGGGGTGTGGAGGTAACCTGTGCTGTCTCTGGTTACAAGATGGAAGAGCTACAGGTGGAAAAGGGGCAACAATTAAACAAGTCTATTTTGGGACAGAGACACCTGTCCACAGCCACCCACCAGGAGCTAAAGTCACTTGTTCAACCCCAGTGAGATACAGCTCATGTGATGCTTAACGCAACAAGTTTTACCAGCACCTGCAAGATGCTAAGGGAGGTGTTTGGGGGGCAGCTGATCATGCTGGAGTGAGGAAATAAAGATCTTTGTACTGCTCCTGTTCTCACAGCAGCTGGACTTCTCAAACAAGGTGGTCATCACTGGAACAGTTTGTATCTGACACCTTTCTAACACAGCACTTCAGAACTAACCTGGTTTTGAGATAAAGAGAACAAAATGCATGGATTTTAAAATTATTAGTTGAGATCATCACGTGCGCTTCCAAAACCTTGACAGTTTTGTCTGCTTCTTTAGACCAATGAAGGCAATAATAAAGTTCTGACTCATTTGATATTTATCCATGCAGTTGGGCTAGAAGGATTGATTTCTCAAAGTTTAATTTCTATTCCACTGAAACACATTCCTGTGTGTAATCTGTGAATTAACAGTTTGACCCTTGTTGCCATCCTGTTTCCCACCTGCTCCATTCTTCCCAAACTCCTCCAGACCCAGACTCCAATCTGACTGCAGCAATTAGAATAGAAATTGCAGAGCAAGTGCTTTTATTGGCCACAGAACACACAACTCATTTAAATCTCCAGTGATAACACAGAGAATACAATGAGTAACCCTGATGATTTTTAAGACAAGTATGTACAGTTTTAATTTTATTACACAAAAACATCTGAAGTGATTTTAAAATGAGGGTAATGCTTTTTTCACAATAGCCAGGTGAGTGATAGCAAAATTAAGGTACTTAAATGTTGATTTTTGGATAGATTTTAAAACTTTAAGTATCATGTTAGATAATGTTTCATTAATAACTCATAATTTGGCCAAAGAAAGGTGGCAGAGTTGTTCCAGGAGCAAAATCTACCATTATGCAAAACCAAACACAGTATTTTTAAGAGGAGTATTTAGTAAAAAAAAAAAAGAGGTACCAAAACATACAGAATCCCAGACAGACAAGTGAACAAAAAAGCAACAGCACTAGTATTCAAACAGAGGAGATAAAGCTCAAATCTTAACAAATACTGTTTGAATAAACACATTAGAGGTCCAAAAAAAATATAGGACAACTAGTGAGGACAACTAGTACAGGATTGTGACTGTACTTGGAAAACATTGTTTCCTTATGGTGAGGATCTCAGCTGGTCCACAGTTCATGCTGGCTGGTGCTTCCTTCTTGCCAGAATCCATCTTAAGGAGGGTTCAGGCTGGGTTCATTGAAACACAGGGACCTGACATTGCTGATTAGATATGAGAAACTTTCCTTAACATGTTTTGTGCAGTTGATTGTGGAAAGGGAGGAAAACTAAGCAAATGGAATTGCAGTGAAAGGGTCTGTGAGAGGGGGAGCATTCCCAGGGTAAGTGGGGAGCCCTGAGATGAAGGAGAACAGAGGTGGATAGATTTGGGATCAAGACACTGCACTGTGAAGAAGGATATGCTAAAAACCTGTTCCAGTCTGATCTGCCTTGGCTTCTTCCTAGAGGACCCTGAGCTGAGCAACTACTGAGACCCCAACAGCTGAAATTGTGCTCTGTCAGTAGCATTTACACACCTGCCAAACAGGACATTGCATGGCTCCCCTAGAGAGTACACCTGGTTAAACCCTAGCTGTGTACCTGAGGGTAACATCACAGATGAATGGGCTTTTTTTGGCAGCTCAGCACACATTTTCTGCTCTCGATATTTTCCTGATAAAGAGCAAAGAACAGGTTTCTCTACAAGAGACAAACCTACTTAACTAAGAAGTCCAAAGTATACCATAAGAAAAATACTATCCTAAGCTTTCCTTACTTGTGTTTAACAGGGAAAGGAGATGATGCAGCATTTTGTTGGCTTCTCCATAGATAAACACAGAAAGATTAAAACATCACCCCTAGATAGGTGCCCCTCCATCCTCCTTGGGAACATGCTGCTAGTGCTATTCACCCCGGACAGGGTCTTTTCCAAGGCTCTCTGCAGAAGGAATGAGGTAATGAGGGTAGCAAAGAGCCAGCAGGGAGGAGTTTTATTCATGAGGGTATTCCTGCTTGGCTGCCCCACACCTGTGAACATCTTGGATCTGGCAAAGGGCACAACAGTGCTCAGAGGCTGCAAGCTGAAGTCAATTATGTGCCAGGTGCATACAAACCAGGTTTTGTCCACTTTCAGGATGCTTTGCAATCTGATCACACTTCCCACCTCCACCCCACCTGCTCAGATAAAGAGCTAAAAATCTCCTTTTTTGCAACAAAGCCCAAAAACTTTCGGTAATCCTATGCATTCAGAAGCTGCAACTCAGAAAACAAATCACCAGATCATCACTGGTGAAGTAATGGCAAAGCTGCTGTTTTAATCCACTGCCTTCCCTGTTGATAGGCTAAATAACATTCATTTTAAACCACAGTTTGGTTGGTATATAGCAGCAAATTGCTGTGGCAGCCTCGTTTCCTGGGAGACATCCACCTTTATCCTATGGTCTGTGTAACCAGGAGAGTGCTAAGCCTGGCTCAGCTTCCACTGCATCCCCTAACAGTATTTTTACCAGCTCTAACAGGAGATATTCAGGCCTGGATTTATGCAATCTCAATGAAAACTCATTTAGATGATGGCAAAAATTGCCTTTTTATTTGACCTGTGAGCAGTGAATCTGCCAGAGAGGAGGCACAAGGCAGCTGGAGGAAAAGCAGTCCTTGATTTGCAAAAGAAACATGTTGGTAGTTCCTAACTTTCTATCCTAATCTTTATGGCAGGGTAAGAAATGGAAGTGTCACCAATATTCCCAAGTCCATAGGGAACTACCAGCTGGACAGTCCCCATCTGGTATATTTCTCAGCATGCTCAGTAAATGCCAACACTTTTTGCCTATGTTTGAGGTAAGTGTGTGACAAAAAGTCCATCTCTTAATACAAATCTCTCCTGTCTAAAATATGTGGATTGGAGTCTTTTCAGGTGAAAGAAGAGCTCTTCTCTTGAAGATTGGCATCTACCTCCCCCTTTGTGGAGGACAGGAATACTGCAGTCACTGACTCTGCTGCATAAAGTTTTGAAGAAATACAAGTTTCTCTTTGGATAAACCTGCATTTTTCCATGCACACCTGGCTTTAAAGGAATCTACCCCTCTCAGGTGGTTACTTAGCAACTTCTCAAGAACCCAAAACAGTATGAATCCATTAAACATTTTCTTGTGCTGTTTTCTTGGTGAGAAGGTCTTCAAAGAGGAGGGACTGGACACTGATATTTTGAGTTCAGTTCAGTTGGTAGATAATTGTTCTAAACATGTAAACCAACATAGAAATAAGAAATTCTAACAGATCACTTTGGCCAGTTAGAAATTGTATGGTTTTGTATGATTCCCCCTCCCCAAAAATATAAGCCTTTTTCTCCCACAGAGATGATGGACAACAATCTGACCCCTCCTGGCATTTACTGTTTTCCTTTAGAGAGATTTTGAAGGCTGGAACCTGATCCATTCACCATCAGATGCTGGATTTTACACTGTATTAAATGTTTTCTTTTGCAGCGATATTACACAAGCTTCACTGGCACGGGGAAACTGTTGCCATACATCTCAAACTAAGAACAGTTTCCAGGAATCATCCCTTCAGGTAATTTTGCTGCTAGAACTGTCTTGTATAGCAGTCTTCCCTCATGCTCCCTTACAAATGGGAGCCAAACTCGTGTTGCTGTAACCCATCCCAAATGGTGATGCACTTCAGACCTGTCCAGTTTATCTCACAGTGCACATGATCTGTGTCTGCTCCCTTCATAAAAACCCTTTTCATTCCTGGAATTGTGATATGAGCTCCACCCTTTCCTGGAATACCTACCTTGGTAGGCTTATCCAACAAGCTTTAAATAAATGCTGTCATTTTGATTACTAGGCAACTTACTCCTCCCCAGCAGAGCAAATTCCAACCCTTTTCCAGTTGTTTTTCTTCTTTAGGTGTATGGGTTACCTTGTCATAACTTGTTTAGTTACTGACAGCTCATCACAACCAGAGCAAAACCATCATTCTCCTCTTGGGTACAATTTAAGCCAGCCTTTTGACCAGTACTTTAGACAGAACAAGCACTGAACAGCTGCTGTAGACTGAGGGCAGGCGGATGCAGAGATTACTCCTGTAGGTAAAATCTCTCCCAAACTCTATCTCACATTGCACTGGTAAATACAGCTACACTAAATATAAAAATCCAAGTTAAAATAGTGTGAAGGCTCTTCCAATTCAGAATAGATTTCATTGCTGGTGCTTAATTTCCAATTTTGGCTGCACGCTTTCTAAAGCAATAGAAAACACTTGTTCTGCATGTCTCCCTTTCTACTCACTTATCTCCTTGCCTGGATCACACAGATCTAGAATCCCTTACAGATTCCTACCTTGAGTCTCAAAAGACTTTTTACAAGTTACATAATTCAGGCTCCTGTTTTTTTGGTGTAGGTTCCAGGGTGGTGTTATAGCGTCAGCACCGACAACACCACAGTCCGGCAGCAGAAACACATGTGCCATAAAGAGTTAGTAACTCTTTACCAAACATCTCCTCTGCCTGCCTCCTCCTTCCCCCCATCTGCTGCTCATTTTCTTATCCAGCCTGGCTCATATCTTGCTAATGGCATCCCATTTGGTGGGACACACACTCAGAGTAAAGCCAGACACGTTTGCCCAGTCACGCAGGCTTTACAAAAGCATCCATAGTGATGCAATAATATAATAATTAAAAATAATGTTTATAAACTCAGTCCAAAGCTTCCATGATGGGAGGGGAGCTGATGCCAATAATCTGCATGTGACAATGTGTAATTAAAGAGTAAGAGGATGATGGTTGCAGCTGTGAAGTTGACAAGGCTGATGCAGTTCAGGCTGTTGATTTTCTTTCCACAAACGTAGAAACCAGACTTTGGAGAAACTGTCCCATTTTGCAGGACTCTCTGCATAAATGTCTTCCATTAACTTCCACAAAAATGTGCCCTACAGGACCCCTCTTGCAGATGACTGCTGCACACAGGTTCTGACAGCATCTCTGTGGGCTTTGAAGGACCTAAACATATCATCTGACACATGGATAGCATGGACTAGAGAGTGATCAGCCATGGTGTAAACTAGAGATCAGAGCCCGGCCTGGAGCGCAGCTGGAAACGGTGCCAGTGGCATTTCTGAGCTAATTTACAGAATGTAGATGCTGTTTTGTGTAGACATTGTCTGTAGTAAAACACACACAAACTGTGTATTATAAATGTTGCTGGATTTAAAAGTTTCCTGGAGAAGCAGTGCAAGTTTGTAAATCCGGAAAGAATATTACTGGGACTTGTTGAAGTGCTCAATATAAACTGTAACACACAAGCCATTAAAATGAGGATATTTGGCATTCAGAGTCACACATATGGGCCTTTCAAAACCATTCTTCTCGTTTGGCAGCTCCTACGGCCCTTGAATGATGCACAACCTCCTTTTATATGTTCCTGTAAGATGCTTCTGCAAAGTTGGCATTTTTAAAAATAAATCGTGGAGGAGAAATCTTACCAAGAAACACAGATCTGATTTAAGGGAAACTTTGGAAAATGACTTCATTTGCAATGATTACTTTTGCAAATCCTAGCTCATATCTGTGCTTTGTGCTCGGTTTTTCGTTTCTGGCTGCTTCTGGATGTGCAAGTCTGGAAGCCTACTTCTTTGAAGCAGCCCTGAGCCAGGCTTTGCAAGTGAAATGTCAGTGCTGTCCGAGGCTGGGGACACTTTCTGTGCTGATAAGCACCTCCTCTGAGTGGCCAAACTGATCCATCTCCCGCTCTGACAGTGCCATTGTCTAACCTGACTGTTGAGCGAGGCTTTAAGGCTAAGCAAAGGATAAAACCCTACAATTGACCATGTCCAATGACTGCCTCCATCATGTGACATTTCCTCCACGTACATAAAGGCATAATTGACACTTTGGACCTTGCAGATGTTTTGCAATTCATTTGGTTCCCACAAAGATACCAGAAAGTAAGTCTCGTGAACTGGCAATACTGTGTTTTCCTCTGAACACGTTCTTATCTCTAAAAGGTATTTAGATGCAAATTGCATCATGTCTCACAGCCCCACTTGTTTTGTTTTGCTTTTTACTCTAAACAGTCTGTGCCATGATTATTTTTTTAAAGTATGAAAGTATTCAGATATTCCTGGAAAAAACTGAGTACCTTTGACTTAGATCACACGCAAACAGCAGTATATTCTTCTGCCCTCTGCCCATGGCACTATACTTTATGCTTCTTAATTTAATTTGCTTTTCTGACTCTTCAGTGATCCTTTCCAAAGAGAAACCTCTTTGCTAAGAGGCCATTTGCTATGCTGTCAATGAAACAGATTATATGAAAAACTGGTTGGCTTCATCTGGCTCTCAGAGGTTTGGACAAAGGAAGAACAGCACAGTCAAGTGTGGCCCTCAAACACTACACAGATATCTTAGTACAATCCTAGAAAAATGCTCACTTCTTCATGTATTTGAGCAAAGCTTTATATACTCTGTACCTTGTCCTTCCTCTATGTAAAACTGGAAAGATGAAGGTTCCCTCCTGGTTCAGCTGAGCTTTTTCATGTAAGCAGCCTTTGCTTTCACAGATGGAGACCCCTTGGGCTTTCTTTTCACCCCCTATTTGCTCCTAATTAGCCCCCCTGAAGTGACAAGACAGTAAAGGCAGGGATATTGCAATATGCAGGATTTGCCTGGCTCACCTTTCTTACTCTGGATGCAAGAAAATGGCAACTCCTCTTTTCCTCAAGGGAAATAAAACCAGCTCCTTTGGACAAACCCTTCTATGCTGAAGTCTGCAGGCAAGAACTTATAGAAGTGAAGTGAGTTCTCTCTTCTGCTTCCATACTGCATCACTGTGCTGTATCATTTGTGCCTCTGTGTGCCTTCACTTTTCTTTAAATAGTTATCAAAAATAATATATATTTAAATATGCAGGTATATATAATTTCTCTGGTGATGGTAAGCTAATGCCTAAGTGAGACAAATTGCTGGGCTCAGCAAAGGGTAACTGGGGGAGATTTATGACCTGTATCATACAGAAATTCAGGCCAGATGATCTAAAGGGCTCTTCTGGCTTTAAAACTGATGAAATACTAGAGAGGGAGAGATGTCTTGAGTCATGAGAACCAGTTCCTTGCCTTTGCAGGCAATCACAACCTATCACCTCTTTCAGAAATTGATCAAGTGTCACCTAAAAGCTTGGAGGTTTGGTTCCTCACATTTTCACCAGAGTGTTGTTGCACAAAGGCCCTTCTCTCATGTTTAGAAACCTTAAAAAATATCTATTAGTGGACAATTTCCACATTTGTTCTCATACCAACATTGCCTTTTGTGCAAAACTGCAATTGTCTTTCCTGTATGTTTATGGAAACCAGTCTTAGCCTTTTGTTCTGTTGGGTTAGACAGAGAAACTCCTGACACAGGCCCTTTAATTCCTCTGACCACCCTTGTCACCCTTCTTCTGCTCCATGCCACATTCAGGAAAAACTCATCCAGCTCAAGTAACCAGAGTGCTCCAGTTGAAGGCTCAACACTGGGTGCAGCTTCCACAATTCTTATAGAAACACCTCACCTTACCGCATGGAGGGCAGAGCACCTTTTGCAGAGGGGACAGCCTGCTCTGGTTCACTTTCAACTCTTCTCATATTCTGAAGCTGGAGAGATGCTGAGGCACCTCAGAGCTGCAGACTCCATCCCTGGAGATGGGAGGGCTGTGAGAAGTGGAAAAAAGCTGCACAGCTGGACCCCTTTTGCAGTCCATGTGACAGACCTGGGTGTTTGGACCTTCCCTGAGCACTCACAAACACCTGAAGGTGCTTCTGCACCTTCCCAGCTGGCTCTGCCTGGTTGGCTGAGTGGAGGGTTTTACACCTACACAGGTAATGCAGAGGCTCTGGTGGAGCAAATTGCTGACAACTTTCAACACTTAGACAGGAAAATAGGAACTCTGTCCCTTCCTCCTCACTGCTGAAAGCTGCCAAGCAAAACACAGCTAAGCCAGGCTTGCCCACAATCAGCTCCTCCTCCTCTTGCACATGCACCCTAGTGTGGTCTCTGTTGTATGATCAGATGCCAACTCAAGCATGTGATAAAGCAAATGCACTTACCATGGCACACCTCATGAGCAGGTCAGGGGCAGAACATGCTGCAACTCAACACTGAATTTCATTAGAATATTTAAAACCAGGCTCAGGGTTGCATCTCACTGTTACTTCCTGCCACCAGTCTACAAAAAAAATGTTGTTTCACAAGGGGAAAATCCCCAAATTTTTTTCCTCTTTTCCTGATAGTAGCTCAATTTTAGACAAACGATTTAAGATTTGCCTTTAAGGTCCAATAGCTGTATTTTACAAACGTTACTTTGAAAGTAAAATCTCCATTTATAAATGTGTGAAAATAATGTATCAGACTTGATGTTATGGCAAATTTATCACAATATCTATGTACATAGTTATTATTATTTCATACAAGCATACAGAACCCCTCTTCACTGTTATTGCTGGTTTTCTAATACTCGACCTGAACCTGACATGCAGTGCAGTATTTTGGAGTTACTCATACCTTGACTGAGGCCTGCAGTTAAGCAAGTTTTGCTTAGGCATCAGCTGTACTTTCTTAGTTGTGTGTTTTTAATGCTTAGACCTCATGCTTGATGTTTTACATTTTTGGACAGGTATTTTCCACTCCATTGAATGACCAGTCTACTTCATGCAGATCTAAGCAGAATTTGGGGGGATTTTGGCTGGCTGTGACAATTTCAGGTACGTGAGGAAGGTAACACTGCTGGTATAATTGTTCTGTAATGGAGTAAATGATTCAGTGGGGCACATGTAGTGGTGGAGGAAACACCTATATATTTTTGCTGATTACTGAAACAGAATTTTAGATTACCGTGCATAGTGCTTGGCCATGGTTATAAGCCAGACCTAGGCTCTTCAAATAAGTGAAGAAATGAATGCTCAAACTCCAAAGTCACTTCAAAACAAACCCCACAGAAAATTAAAGGGAAGGTTAACCCCTCATTTTTTTTTTTTTTTTCCCAATTCCAAATAGTTTCTCACAAGAAAACATCCAGAGACCTCCAGTCAATGAACAGAGCTACTTTTTCAGTGCTGACTTCTCTACCGAGGCTTTAAGTTTTTTGGAGTCTGGATTAAAAGATGTGAGCACCTAAAAAAACCTGAAACAGAGAAATAAATAAAGTCACCTCAGTGCTTCACGGGTACCCTGCCTTTTGCAAATGCTTGTCCAACCACAACCTAAATAATTCAAATCATCGTTGTCAGGCAGCAGCACAGCTCTCCTCAATAGGCACTTGCCTTATCACTCTACAGCAGATGCTTCAGTCAACCATTGGATATTGAAAACATAAATAATGAAACAAAATTTGGAGACAATGGTTTCTGGGCCGGGGACAAAATACTGATGGATATTGTCAGTCTCGGTGTAACCAAGCAGCAAAAGCTCAAGTGACAACAATAGGGAGGAGAAGAATAGGGACAAGTGAGGAGCCCTGAATCTCAATAAGGCCTGGAGCTGCACATGCTGCTGTTACCCTAGAAACTAACCTCTCCCCTGAAGAGGTTTGCTGGGGCATTGTCCGGGGGACACAAGATGTGTCATACACCAGATGGTCGTGTGCTGTATAACTCAGTTATCTGAGTGCTGGAGTGGAGGAATGCACGCTGCCGAGCACTCCGGAGGGCCGCCCAGGGCACCATCTGTTCTTTCAGACCCAAGGCACTGCTTTGGCGTTGGCTTTTTTTTTTTTTTTTTTTTTTTTTTTCTCCTTCCAAGAAAGGAGGGGAAAACAAAATTAAAATGATTCACCATTCAGCAGGGAAGGGAGAGAGAGAGGGGAAAAAAAGCGGCTTAATACAGTTGCCATATCTTGCTTTCATTTAGCTAATTTTATCCCTGGGTTTTATGTCAGGTGAATTGCTTTTTTACGCCTGGGAGAGCAGCAATTATTTCTCTCTCAGGAGTCTATCATTTATAAATAAAACCCTTTTGAGACCTCATCGGTCATTTACCATCTGAAAACCCCCAAATGCTTTTAGCCATATGTTCTCCAAAGTCGACCCTCTCCTCCCCAGAGCTCCTTGCAAAGGTTTCGGCAATGCAGGGGAAAGAGCATTTTTCTTTTCCAGGAATTGTTCTCCCCTTTGGCTGGGAAGGGGGGAAGGAGGAAAACAAAAAGTCAGAGCTGAAGCGGCGGCATGAAGGACTGGCGTAGGAAGGAAATGCTAATCACGGGCTGTGCTGTGCCAAGGAGCAGTGACTAACATGCCTGAGAGGGGCAGGCACCGGCAAACATCCCGGGGCTCCAGTGCCACCAGAGCCGGCCCAAAGCCTTCCTGCCACCTGCTGGCTTCGGATCGAGACCTGAACCGAGTTGTGGAAATAGGAGAACCAAATGTAAATGAGAGTTCGGGACACTTCAGGATACTTCAAAGGTATAAAGTGCTTAATACATTTGGGTGGAAGAAGATCAAGCCAGGGCAGTAAAAGTGATGCTGCAAGAAACAGGGACTGAAATGTGTGTGCTTGGGGCAGCACATTTTGCTTTATGACAAGACCTGTCTTTTGGTGCACCTTTCTGCTCCCCAGCTTCTGGTTTCTGTCTTGCAGCTGCTGAGTATTCTCCCACTTCTCAGCATAGGAGAGAAAATAAACAGAAAATAAAGTACTGGCTTGATTGCCAACTGAAATAACAGGGAAACATTTGCAACCATTTAAGCAAAGGCACTATTTCAAATCTGCTCCATAATGGCTGCAAGTGAGCAAATGTGGTGGTGACTGCGAGTCTGCAGCTCCTGCACACAGACACAGGAGGGATTCAGCAGGGGAAGCACATCTTCTGTCATTCAAGCTTTACCAGACATGATTAAAAAGATGTTGTGGGTTGCAGGAGACTCCCTGGTGCAATTGTGACCAGTCCTCATGGGGGTAACTCCTACCTGATCATTCCCAAAAGTGATCTGAAGGGCATGAATCCCTCTGGCAATCAAACCAACCTGCATACAGCGTTTCAATGAACAGAAGGAATTAGGAAAAGAGACATAATCAAAGGAAAGTTATAAGCAGCGTAACAGCCAAAGATGCAAAAGGAGTAAAAACTGAATCACATTTATGTTTAGCTGCCATGTATAGGCAGCCCAGTTAAAAATCCAGTTAGGTGACTAACAAATTATTAGGCAATGCTTAAAGAACAGATGATAGCATCTCACAAACTGCTTGTAACCCTAATCCTTCACATGTGATTATCACTCTTACAGCATTGGTACTGCTTGTATCAACTCTAACATGTTGATATTTAAAAATTAATGATCTGTATAATCCTAAGGACATAACATATAGCAAAACCGATAACTCGATTTATTTTTCTCCTTGCATTCTTGTTTTTTATTTCCCTGTTAGATTGGCTGTGCAGAAAGCAGCAGTGATGAATTTCAGCACAGCTGGCCTTAAAGATTGTGTGAAATGCACAGACATTGGGGGCTCGGTGTGTGAGGCTCCCAGACTTGGGAAATTATGGCAAGAAAATCTCTATAGATTTGTCTGCACACCCCTGCTGGGAATTTGGCCCTCTCTGATCCAAGACAGTTCACTGAGGGCTGCCTAGCCCGCTTTCTGCACCTGGCTGAGAGATTGACCAGCAGCTTGATGGGGTCGTGGAAGCTTTATTCCCTTTGTTCCATGGGTGTCTGCCACGGAGAGCCAAGCTTGGATTAACCGAGCCTAAATCCCTGGGCAGCCTGCCAGAGCAACGCTAGCTCTGAAGCAAATGTTGCTCCACGAGGGCAAGTCTGGATTTATAGATCAGCTCTTCTTAGGTGCAAATCCACAGGCAGAGAGCACAATGCCTCATGTCAGATCCCCGGGAAGTCTCTCCCAGAGGCAGCAGTTGCCGGCTCACGCGGGAGCGTCGTGAACTTGGACAATGCCACTCTTTTGGGCCAGCCCTTCCCCAGCAGTGCTCCCCTGCCAGCCATGCAGACAATCTCTCTTTGGACACCGTGCTGTGTTACCATAACACATGTGGGCATGGTTCCTAATGTCCCCATCCAGCACCTGTGTGCTCTTTGTTGCAGCACCAAGCATTTTGATGTTTTAAGTCACTGTCATTGGAAGCAATGTGAGGAAAAGGCTATTTTCCAGCATCTTTGAATAGCTGATCCAAAGGCAAGGTGCATCAAGCCTTGCAGGAGCCAACAAATCCCAAGAGCACGCCTTCTGCATGTCTCCTCCTCACCCCAGGAGTTGGAAGTCATCTTCTACTCCAAAGTGAGGGGTTACCTTTCTTCCAGACCTCAGTGTTTGGGTAGGGAGAGAGAGGACTTTCAGCCCAGTTCCTGTGAAAACAAGGTTAATGCACTCATGCTGTGTTTGTTTTGCCTCCCCCTAATAACTTCTGAACCTGTTGGCCTTGTTCAATTCAACTTGACAGAAGGATAGAGGTCTAAAAAATAATTAAGTTCTCAGAAGTTTTGTGAAAACAGGCACTGAGGTGGAAGACAGAGTGTCCTGGTGTTGTCAACATCCTCCTTGAGGAAAGGCTGAATCATGAATCCACGTCTTGTTGAGCATTAGGGGAATGACACAGAAAACAAACCTGCAACCACAAAAGAAAAGCTTCAGCTGAAATTCACACTTCTTAGACATCAAAGTCAGACCACAGACAAGACCAAAAAAGCCAGAGTTCAGAGAAAGCCTTACTGGTTTCAACCTAAACCCTACACCTTCTGGCAATTTCATAGCTCCATCTTGGGATGTAGCTAAGTGTCACCTCCACATCGTACTGGCATAACAACCTGCTGCCTTCATCACAGCTGCAGCTGCTGCTCAGGACACCCAAGATGCAAAACATTACAGAAGCTATTTTAAATGGAATGGAGGTAATTTTAAAGGCTGCTCTGTGTTGTGTGTGTGCAGTGGGATTCGTATCACTGAAGTGGAAGGAAATGCCTCTCATCGTTGTGGCTTGAAAACACAAGTGGCATGCAGGAATATTAGAAACCAATAATGTGAAAACAGAAATGGGAAGCAGAAACTTGTGAATTCACATGGTTCAGTGGCTCTGTGACCATGAAGAAAGCAATGCTGTCTACAGGACTCAGCCCAGCTTCCACTGAAAGGCCATGGGAAGGCATCTTTACTACACATTTTCAACTTCCAGAGGCTTACACTGACCTGCGTGGACTGAGCAGTCCCACTGCAGGCAATACCCCACTCCAAGCCAACATAAATCAAGTGCACACGTACATTTTCATGTGAGCTGCATCATACCTTCAATCTTTTTCCTTTTCTTCTTAATGCCTCTACTCTTCCCAAACCACCACCCCAGCAGTAAAACCCATCTCAGCAGGGTACATGAGGATTAGCTTAAAACTATTTTAACTTTCTCTCCTTTAAATTCCCAGAAAAGAAGATCTTCCTGTGTTTTACGTTTTAATTTTTCAAAAAAGCAGCTTATTTCTTGCCCAGTTCACCAGTCTGGAATATTTCCTGTTTCCTCAGAACTGATGGGTGCTAAATCAGCCCAGAGCTATCTGCTAGCAAAAACAAACCTTAATTTGCAGTAGTAAAATGTCTGTTTAATCCACTGACATCCAAAGATTTCTGCTTTAGTATTTGAGCATAGCAGTGGCCCATTGTGTTATTTGAAATGAACTTGCTTTAAAGCAGAAGAGTGAAAGTGAGTGATGGCCAGGCTCCTGATCTCCTTTTGTAATATACTATGTTGAAGGGGACCTAAAACTCAGCCTCCTCTAACTCTGTTGGTTTGGCAGTAGGCACTTTCAGCTGAAACTCCTTGGGCTCAGAATAATTAAGGGTTTGCCTTTAGCAGGACTCCAGGGTGGGTGATTATTTATCTGAGAGTGGTACCTCCAGTCCCCAGAGGGCAGGTCCCTTTGTGTAAGCACTGAGCAAACACACAGAAAGGGGCCCTCCCTTCCTGAGGAATTTGTGGTCTAAACAAACAAGTGGGCTGAGTGCAGGAGAGGGGGCAGCAGATGTGGCCAGGCAGGTGAAATGACTCGCCCTGAGGTCACACTACAGATTAATGCTGATGCCAGGCAGTGCTTCTGTCTTTTGAATCCCAATACAGTTCCCTCACCAGGAACCCAGACTTTTGCTCATGATCTAAAACTCCTCCCCTGCACAAGTCCTCTCCACCTCCCATGGATCTTCCTTTTTGCAGACTTGTACATCATCTGCCTCTGCTGCAGGGTAAGCTTTTTTTTCCAAGGTGGTGACCTTATGTTGGGCAGCCCCATGTTTTGCCTCTTCCCCTATTCCTTGGCTTCCTACCTTCCAGATCTGGCATCCATCTGGCATCCCCCTGCTAGGCTGGGGAAGCTAAGCCAGCTTAGCTTATTTTTTTAGATGACTATTTTTTAACTGACCTTTATTTTTTTTCAGCAGGGATGAGGGTCTAGGCCTAGCTTACAGCAGTCTTGAAATGCAAACTGCTACTGAGCTGCTCTAAGAAAGAGGCTTCTTTTGCAGCTTCAGATTAATTTATTTTAACATGGCTCACAAAAATGGGGCATGAAGTTAAAAAGTCAATATTTGGTTTACCTTACAGTTTCCTTTGCTCCCCTTCAAGATACTTGCAAACATTTCCTACTCACTTAAAGAAACCCCACTCTGGACAGTTTGGGTGAACAGGAGACACCAGTAGGAAAGGTTTCAGCAGGAACACATACTCACTGCATGCTGGTTACTGCAGGCTGCTCCAGTGTTGGACTGCTCAGCTCATCTTCCCACTGCTGCTCTGTGCCAGAAAGATGCTGAGGCACCTACTTGAGGAGAAGTCATTGAGATACGAAGCCCCAGCAGGACAGATGATTCCAGTCAGTCCTCTAAGCAGAGGCCAGATCTGTCTCTGGTGAGCCCTTGGGGATGGCTGGCTCCAGGCAGCTGCACAGCAAATTTGGATGGCTCATTTTATAACATCCCTCTTCAGTAGGGAAGATGGATTGTCCGCTTTTCCTTAGGGTGAGGTGGATTGTAAGGCTTGAAGTAGTAGATCTCAGAGCTTTGTACTTTCTGAAAGGATCAGCTGGACTCAGGTGAGGAATCACTGACCTCACAACTGGCCACCAGCCTCAAAAAACTGCAAAATGTGGTGATTCCAATGAATCTGGTTCCAATGGAGACTTTCAGATGGTTATAGACCAACTGACAAGAAAGGAAAATTATGTTTTGCATGAAGTGTTTGCTGTGCCAGACTGTTATCACCAAGATTAGGTGTCAAACTGAGAATGGAGGTATGGTCTTGGGAAAAACAGGCAGGAATGGACATCCTTTCTGTTTAAAACAATGCCCCTAGAAACACAGAGACCTGTCTGCTTTCAGCCAGGGCTACATGACACACCTTTCTCTCCAGTCATCCCAGCTGATAAAGTGCATCTTCTTTTATTTCTCTAGTGAAGAATCAGCAGAAGGCTTACAGTCATGCATTGCAAATAAGGCATATTTACACTGTAGAGTGGGCTAAGAGAGAAAGGAGAAGAAAAGCCATCCACTTTCTTGTGTATATCAAGTGTCTGGATTTTAGAATAACCAAAAGACATGGCATTCTTGTCCTGTATTTTATTAGGAAATTAGCAGGCTGATAGATAACCTGAAATTACATAGTGAATCTCATTTTAAAAACATTCAAAATCATAGAATAATTTTGATTTCTCTGAAAACATAATGCCCTGATACAATTCTTCTTTATGCCTGTAAATTTCTACACCCTTAACATTTATGTATTATACAACAGAGAGGCTGGATAACTGTAACAGAATCTGGAAATACAGAATACTTAATACAGGACTTTCTCTGCAGTCCAAGTGAAAGAGACAAAATGTTGGAAAGAAAGCTCAGAATGTGAGAGTTCCCTATGAGAAAGTTCCCTGTGATCTCATTCATTATGCATCAGTATTTCAGATTGGTAATATTGGTCAGAAGACTGGCAACACTGCCTGCTGTGCCAAGGTATGAGGCTTTAGGGCATCCCCCAGGAGAGGGAGACCACAGGCTCTGCAGTGAGGGGAACAGGGTGCACTGGATGTGTAGGATGCTCAAAGTGCAAGAGCTGATAAACGTGTCTACATCTTTCCTTTCCCCAGCAGTTTGAGCCACGTTGGACCACCACCACGTTGGACCAAAGAGCTTTTCCTGAGGCTGTCAGCATTAAAGACTGATATGATTCAGGTGCTAAGTCCCTGCAAGGGTTTAGTAATTTCAGCCTTAGTAATCAAATCCTGCTCACGGGTGTGTGTGAGGACTCACACTGAGCCAACGCTGTTTGTTTCATTGCAGTCATCATGTGGGCAAGTGTGGTTCAGCCTCATGGGTTGTAGCTGAGGCCCTCAAGTCTTTAAATAAAGAGCTGGCACTTGTCAATACCAACTGAATCTTGTAGGGAGATGAGTTTCTCAAGAGATTATTCATGAAAACATTAAAATTGTCATATGTGCTGCGTGGATTAGAGATGCTTTCCTGAACTGAAGCTTCAATTCCTGCAAGGATTATGGATGTTCTGTGAGTGGCCAGCTCAAACACTTGACCAGCGAAGGCCACTTCAGCCTCTTGTATTATTTATTCATGGTATTTGTAAGCTAAAACCCAGCATATTTAAGAAGTAGAATGCCTTCCTTCTAAAATGCTCAGGACAAGTACATTCAGACCACTGCGTTTTCTATTTATATATAGATTCTTTGGCAACAGTTTTCTAGAAACCAGAATGATTTTTTGCTATATAATACTTTATTGTCTCCCCATGAAAAACTGGTATCTTAGAAAATCTATAGCACTTTCCACTATAAATAGTATCATTCCAGATTAAGGATTAGTTCCTCCCTGAAGAAAAACAGATTTGAAAAATCTGGTCATTATCTGATAACTGTTTATGTAGTAACACTAAAATAAAACAGAAAAAGAAAATCATTCAGTACATGGTTTGTTATTGTCTAGAATGTTAGTGTATGTTTATACAACAAAAACAACATAAGTTATCCTAGTTTGTTTTAAAAACCTTAGTAGTAGAAATAAATTGCTATCTGCAGATTCATAAACAGAATGCATTTTTTTCCATCTAAGTTCAAGTATTATTAGAATATTATTATTACTATTATTATTATTATTATTATTATTACAGGAGCTCTAAATCCTTGCCATTTTGCCTGTCTTTACATCATTTTGGTCTTTTTGAGAAACAGCGAGTTGTGATCATTTGCTCGGGAACAAAATCAGCGTGGAAGTTCTGGAAGTTTTGCCTGGTGGAAGAAAGCCTGGCAATCCTTTGGCTACTGTGGGTAACTTTGGAAGAGCATGTTGGAGACTAGTGGTGTAGATACAGCAGTTGCATGATTTCTTGGTTGGCTGATGAACTTCATTGCTCCCAGGTTCTCAACACTCAGTCCCGTTCAGAGGAGAAAAGTAGGATCAGCCCAACCCAGACTTGCACCACATCAGGATATGTCGTCTTCGTTCCCTCCCGGTACTGTCAGCTGCTCGTAGGTGGGCAGGGTGTTGTTAGGGAGGAAAAGCTCTGAACTGGCGTTGTTGTTGCCTCTCTGAGGTGATCTGTTGTTGCCCTGATCCCCCTGCTGATGGGAAACCAGATGATGCAGCATGTCCGTGATGCGGTTCAGCTTCTGGTCCATTTGTGTGACCTAAAGGGAAAAGTTGTTCAGTAGCAGCACGCAAGAAAATTGCAACAAACTGGGTGACATACGTGTGACATTATTTAGGATCACAACAACCTCTGTGAAGATACCACAGATCCACAGCTCATCAAACAGATCATTAGATATTTTCATGCTATAGGTCAGGGTTGGATGGGGACAAGCTTGTTAATACTCACTTCTGGTGTGTGCTTTGACACTCATTTTATATCTGAGTGAACATGACAAATGGGATTTTAAAGAGATCTGCTGGAATGGAGAACTAAGTCCCAGAACTGAATTCTGGTTTTTGGCTTCTTTTTGGGTTTTTTTTTTTGGTTACTATTTTGTCCATTTTTTTTTTTTTTTATTACAAACTTCTAGCATGCTTCTATGCCCTAATAATAACAATATGCTCTAGTAAATCACTAAGTCACTGCTTGACTTGCAGTGATCTAATCAATTCTTAAGCTGGGACTGAGTGATGCTCTTTGCTCAATTTGTGCTCAATTAACAACAGGCCAGAAAATGTCCATAGGTATTTTTTGCTGCTATGATGAATAGCAGCTGGGAGTCAGTTTTATGCTCTCAAAACCCAGTGGGCACAGCATTCCCTAGGGCTGCTATCTGAGTGACATGATCCTCAGCAAGACAGAAGCTAAGGATTCCAAGATTATTAATCTTATTAATTAATTATAAGAAATAAAAATTAATTTCTTGACTGGGGCACACCAGGGGTTCAGCCTGTGTCCATAATGCTCATTTTTTTCTCTAGATAGAGGCTCCTTAAATTATTTAATTTCTCTTTTTCTCCCCTTTTTTCTGCTCTTTCTTCTAATGTTTAGGAGAAAATGCTGATACCTAAGAGAGGTTAGGTTATGGATGTATTTTGGCATATATTTGTGGTACTCAGAGAAAAATTGAGAATAAGGTGTTTCTAGGAGCACCACAGATCCAGTATCTGGTTTCTTGCATCTCCCAGTCAAGAAGTACCCAATGTCACCCCTTTTATCTGGCATTGGGAGCATCCTCTCTGCCCTGAATCCTAAGTACTGAGCAAGATGTTCCAAGGGGAAGATGGGCACTTCCAGCTTCAAAGTCCTGACCACTCTCTGACCCTTGGCATGGTAAAAGCATTGAAATTAGGCAGTAACACTCTGCCTTATGGCTTTCTACTCCCTTCAAGCATAATAAGAAAGCCTCAATTTTGTCATTAAAGTCTCTGACCCATTGATCCAGAGGGATTCTAAAACACTGAGTAAATTCTAGGCAAAAATGTAATACTTTTTAGAAAGGGAAAAGAAAGCAAGTAGAAAAAAACAAAAAAAAAGTGTTAGGAATAAATTGTTGCCTAAAATATCTGCTAGAAAGTAGTGAAAGGCACATAAAACTGCCAGAGAGAGCATGAGTGGGAGCAATTTATATGTGCCTGGCTGTCATCCAAGTATCACACAGGATAGTAAAAGACAGTAAGGCTGAGCAGAACATCAACAAACCTGGAGGATTTCAGCAGAGACTAAAATGTTTTTCCACCATAGAGAAAATGCTGGGTTTTTTCAAACACTTTGTACAACTGGTAGGGAAGCAGATACAGTGATTTAAAAATATGAGGTGCCAGAGATTTATACTTTGCAGCTGGTTTTGAAAACATTAGGCAAAGCACCCTAGATGGTACATGAAACACTAGTAATTCTGGATGGAAATGGCTGTTGAAAGATGAGATTCTATGAAATGAGGAAGCTGAAGAACAGATAAGTTCAATATTTCTAGAAGAAAATGCAGATGGAAAACTGAGCAGATCATCAGGTTCTTATTTCATCACTGTTTATTCCTTCCTTTAAAAAAAGACACATTTTGCCAAAATGGTGCCCATTACAGATGGCAAACTTGTGATGATCCAAGTGTCACAGTACAAATCAGTGGTAGTGAAACCTACAAAAATACTTCTTTCCTGCATCCCCCACTGCTCAGGTATTGTTTGTTTTCTGAGACAACTGTGCTGGAAGGACTGCAGTGAAAACCTCCAGACAAACAGCTATCTTCAGAATCCAAAAGACAGTTTTTCCTTCTGCAAAAATATCTTTTCGCTATATGTTTCTTAATTTGTGATTCCAGGCAGGGATTACCAGAAGAAACACAGACTGGAGATGTATCTGGAAAACATGCATTCATGAAACTCTTGCAGTGATGAACTATTGAACATGACAGTAGGTTGGACTGAGATCTGGATAGTCCTTCAACAGCTGTGCATCTTGGTGATGAAGTACTGGGAAGAAGTGAGAAGTGAATATTCTTGCTGGGAAATAAATTCCCAGAGATAATTGTCTAATTTTTTCTAGGCAACAAGGTCTGGCTGCTGCAGCTGTGATGTGCAGGAGGGCCACAGAAGCAGAGGCAGGAGCTGATTGTTATTGATCAGAGCCTTATGAGATTAAAAGTAAAGACCTTCGTCTCCCATGTTCCTGCTTTTTGGGGCTCTAAAGCCACAAAGCTTTTGTGGAGGGAGGTCCAGAAGGCTGGTTGTGTTTAGCTGTTGTTTAATCAGTTTTGCTTTCTATTTCCCAGGGGGTTCTGTGCCCATGAAGGGCTTGCTCCAAGACACACTGAACTCAGTGGTAGATTCTGGCAAGCACAGACTCCCAGTGGCTTCAGTAGTCTCTGTACCAATCTTGCACTGAATCAATCCCAAACAGTAACGTGTTCTTTGGATATTACAAGAGAAGGGGCAGTCTGGATTTCTGTACATGAATATTCTGCTTCTTGGGGCTCTATCAGGAAAGATGACATTGGCAACTGAGGCAGCAGTGGGACGAGGGGCCCCTATTCTTGATTCTGCCAAAGGAGTATCTGCTTAAAGTATGAGATATTTTAAAAGGAGAAATAAAAGCCATCAGAAGGCAACTTCTACTGTCACCACAGGCCTCTGATGTATCAGAAAAAGAGGCTTGCTGGTGAACAGCCCGGCTTATTATCGTGCCCAATCTGCCTGTCATCATCCAAACACACATCCTGAAATACATCATTCACTTGCTTGCTGCAGAGATAATTATACCCACTAGAAAAATGTCATTGTGTGCAATATCCTTTTTATTAAGCCAGCCTTACACAGTTAGCATGGAGAAATGTATCATCTCCCCTGAATCATACTTTCAAACACATTTACTTGATTAGAAATTAGCTCTGATGCCAGAATGAATAAAAGTAAAGCAAACAGAAAAACTGCTGATGTTGCTCTAATCTTAACCGCTTTGAACAACTCTGATCTCTCTACTTAAAAAAAGCAAACATTTTTAATTACATAGAAAAATAACTCAGACTGATTTGTTTCCTTTAGGAAAAACTAAGTAAGCTCTTTGTAGCTGATTTATGTTTCATTAGAAGCATGATGTTTGGATGATCAGATTCTTTATATGCAAATAATTTCCTTTGTATTTCACAGTTGGTTGGGAAGAGGAAGCAGTGCTTGAAAGTTCAGAAATTACACACCACAGTTATTCCTAAGTCTTACTGAAATATTGTATGAATACAAAGTTTTTCCATCCTCTGAGTTAAGTTTAAAAAAAATAAAAATCCAAGGATCATAGACTGAGCACAGATGGAGAGAAGAAGATTTAAACAAGTGTTGAATCTACCTCTTCAAAAGGAATAAAATCCCATCCATGCAGTGCACTGAGAAAAAAACCAACCCATAACCAAACAGTTCTTCATGAAGGCTGAAAGTTTAGTACACAAATAAATCTTAAATGCACATCATGAGGAATATTGTAACATGCTGTTATAATAGTCTCTATCTTTCCTGTAGGCTCCCTTCAGGTACTGGAAGGCCACCAGTAGGTCACTCCAAAACCTTCTCTTTTCCAGGCTGAACAATCCCAATTCTCATAGCCTTAGTGACATGAGTTTATAAAGGTAATAATATTTGTAAAGGGATCAAAAGCATTCCAGGAGGTGCTACTGAACAAAACAGAGACTGTTCTTACTGAAAGAACAAAATAATTTTCAATTAAAATAGTCTATTATTTTTATCTATTAAAATTCCACAAATCTTCACGCTATATTAACTTTGCAACACTTTGTAAATTTAAGCTTTCATAAAAAGTTCATGGTATGATCTGGAACATAATATGCAACAATGAATTTATTTCCTTGCTTTTAAAAACAAAACAAACAAACCAAAACAAAACACAGAAGCCTGTCTGGCTCCAGGGACAACTCCAGGGACAGAACAGTTTCTTTTAAGCTCCCCTGAAATGGAGAACTAAAGGGTAGCACTTTGGAGACCTACTCCCAAAACTAATTACAGGAATTTACCAGGAAAAGGCAATGACAGACACAATTACAGAGCTGAGTGGAAGAGTATTTTCAGCCACAGGAAGCTGAAGGACAAAATTTTGAGTTTGACATAATTTCAGCCACAAAGACCACAAATTATTAATAGGTTATTCCAAGCATTGCTCCTTAGTCTGGAGATATCAAGGTTGATTAATGCTGTTGATTAAAGCTGTGTCATCTGCCCTCCATTCTCATCCTCAGGGATTTTAAAAGCAAATATTAAGGGTAAAAATCATAGTCCCTTTGAACAGAATGGTGTTTTATAACTACCTATGTTCTTAACATGGCTGACTGATTAAACAGATTTTTTGTCCATAATGAAGAGGATTTTTACCAGATCACTGCTCCCTCAATGGCTTCAGGGGTGCTGTCCTTGTTCTCAGTAAAGAAAGCCAAGCATGAAACTGCTGAAGGAGAAGAGGGAAGCCAGGATGCAAACAACAGTTGGCTGAATGAAAATGTGGTAAAGGAAGATTTCAGCTGCTTTTACAACATTAAACTTCCAAGTCAGCTACGCTGACTGAAGTAGCATTCATTCCTGTGGATGCAGCTTTTTGTCTCAAAGTGAACTAATTCTTTAAGGCACTATTTCAAAATAACCAAAGAGGACTGGGGAGACCTTCATGTATTTACCACTTCTGGTGGCCTGTTACTGAGGAGGACCCTATTGCTCTGTGGTGTAGCAAAAGATGATGCTTTCTTTGAACATATCTCCATGTTGTATCAAATCTCTAAAGTGTTTGCTGCTCAGTGCCACAGTCAGTAATAAGCTAGCTTTGTCTTTATCCTTCGTAAAAACAAATAAAAAAGTCCTTTCTGCTAACGAAATAATCACCAGGCCCACCAGTGACTCATCTGGAGAAAAGATGAAAGGCAAAAAATATTCCAGAATTTGTGACACCTGTTAATGGCAATGTTATGAAGGAATGTATCAGTATCCAGTGGTACTTAACAACAGTGAGTCTGTTCTGGAAGAAAACATGTGGTTATAAATCACGTTTGTCTTCGATGGGATTCTTCCTATTTAAGTTCTTCACAATATTTGAGGAAGCTTCAGAGAGAAGCTCCCCTGGCTCCTCTTCTTGCTGAGTCCTCTCACATGTTGATATCTCAGCAAGTTAATGCCTTATCCTGGAGGGCTCTGAGGACAGGAACAGGTACAATGTTAGGAGTGGCTTTCTAGAGGAGCTCAGGGATAGGTACGGGAATCTTCCCAGAGAATTTATTTTAAAGATTTCTCTGTAATTGTGTCAGGAGAGACCAATGGGTTTCAGGATTATTAAGGAACGCTTCTTTCTTCAGGTGCATGATTCTTCAAAAATTATGGAATGTGCCTCCCCTTCCATTTGCAGTACCCAAGATCTCAGATTTTTGCAAAAGCCCCTATCAGAACTTCTGGCTTTGACGTGTTTATTTTGTTGCCTGAGATGAGGCAGCAGTTTTGTTGGAGGTTATATTCCTGCCAGTGAGGTGTTTAAAGGAGAATGTAATCTGCATGGAGGAAGACTTGCTCTCCAGACTGTGTGCAGATTTTCTTGAGAGCTGGCCAAAGAAGAAAGTATGTGTGTGGTGTCTGGGGAAAGGATAGAAGAAATAGAACCAGTGAAAAGCCACTCTACTATAAGATTGATCATTGCTCGAAAAACAGGAGGGCTGAGCTTCTGAGGAACAAAATTGACAGGTTTTGAGGGTTACATGGATAAGTCTCTTTCTAGTCAATGAAAACATTACATATGAATACTGCAACCACTGTCTTAACTGGCAAATAAAATGGATAATTTTCAGACAAGAAGCATCTTTGGAAAGAAAGGCACTTGCTACACCCTGAGTTCTAAAACAAGCTCTCTTGCATAAAGCTATCAGTGACAATCTCTTCTTTAGATACTAAAAATTGTTCTGTTTTTTCAATAAACTGAGACTGTTGCTGTTCTCATCTTGCTGTGTATTTTTATAGGAAAATATTTATCTTACACTTCTCAAAAGCATAAAAAACCACTTATTTTTTGTAGTAAGAGCCTTGAACAGCTGCTGAGAATTCAGCATTGATCAGGGTGCGCTGCTTGTGCATCCAACAGAGGGTGATGACCCTGGGGAGAAAATTCTGAGCCGCTGAGTCAGGATCAGAGCTCAGCAACAACCAGGATTTATAAACCAGTTGCTGGCTTTGATTCTCCAGAAGTTATCTTGGTATCAGTGAACTATTACAAAGGGCTTGACTTCTACAGTGAGTTCCTAATGCACTGTAAAGAAACTCAGTTTTGACACACATTTTTTAAAAATTGTTTTGGGAATTAAAACAAACTGGCAACACCAGCATGTAGCCATTTGGTTACTGACTGTAACACTTGTGGCACTTTAAAGTAATTTTTGTTTGTTTGGAGAATTTTGTTCTGGTTGTGCAGTGTAAGATCTAGGGCAGCAAATGCTCAAGTTATAGGAAATGGGAGAAATTACACGGCTGATTTATGCATCTGTTCTTTCCATTAGGATTGGGAAAGCAATTTTGATTAGCAAGTACCTAAACTTCAGAGAATTATTTTTCTTTTCCAAATGTTCTTTTTCTCAAAGAAAAGTATGTTTTTCTAAAAGCTTCCTCAAAGTTTCTGGAAATATGACATCTCTGGTTAACTATTCACTCAGTTCCTTTTCTTTCATTATTCTTAGACGAGTGTAGGTTACAACTATAATGTTATTTTTCAGATTAGGTGTCTTCCCTGAATTACATTTGAAACCAATGGTAGTAAGAGACACACTCTGATGGGTCAAAAACTAAAAAACTGATATGAAAAAGCCACTTCAGTAATATGTGATGAAATAAATACTACAAAATACAGCAGACCAAATACCAGAATATTAGCAGCATGTTATCAAAACTCTCTTCTATGATACTGCCACTTTTCTCTACAAGCAGCATCAACAGATATTGTGCTTATGTAAGAGATCAATTCCTTTAAGATCTTAAAAATTTTGAGGAATAAGTAGAAATCAAAAATTACAAACAAGTCGGTTTGGTTTTTTACAGGTCACCTTCATAAGATTATTTGTTGATAACTTGCTGCTTGACTAACAAAAAGCAAGGTAAGATAAATACAAACCACTCATTCCAACAAAGAGGTTGATAGAATGCTGGCAGTTGGGAGAATTAATTACAGGAGAGCAAAATACATTTGGTCATGGACTGTTAGGGAGTATAAGACCTCAAAAGGTGGAAAGATTTTGGAACAGAACTTCTTTTAAGAATATTTTTTTTTTTTTTTCTGGGTTCAAACTGGAAGTGGGGAAATTCTGGCTAGGTGTAAGAAAGAAATTCTTTGCTGTGAGGCTGGTGAGGCACTGGAACAAGCTGCACAGAGAAGTTATGGATGCCCCATCCCTGGAAGTGTTTGAGGCTAGGCTGGATAGGGATCTGAACAGCCTGGTCTAGTGGAAGGTGTCCCCATGGCAGGGGTTTGGAACTGGATGATCTTTGTGGTCCCTTCCAACCCAGACAATCATTCTGTGATGATTCTGTGATTCTTTTAGAAGTGGAGTGGATTCAGAAAGGCTCGAGGGTAAAAATGTTGGGAAGGGATGACTTAAATGCTAGTAAGTCAAGACAGAAATGAGGACCATGATGGATGTGGCTGCAGGAGAAAACAGAAACAGCTGCCACTGAAGAGGAGAGAGCAGAGAAGTGTGGTCTTGGTTCAGTGCTTTGTCACCCCTTATTAACAACCTGTAAAAATATTTGGCTTCTTTAAAGCACCCAAACTGTTGGAAATCAGCTTTTCCTGAGAGCCTTTCTTTAGTTCTAGATGTAGCCTTGGGCCATGAGGCCTATCTTCTGGCTCACCACTCCCCAGGCTCCCGGGCCAGTCCTGCTGGCTTCCCAGTGCTCAGTCCATGCCCAGATGTGTGCAACGCTCACAGATCTATCTGGCATCCAGAAGCCTATAGCCAAGCAATTAAAATTTGTGGTTGACTCTTGTTTTAGATAAATCAGATGAGACTTAAAACACATGGAAATTTTCAAGTTAGAACAGCATCCAAAATCTACAGTCTTTGGCCCAGCATTGCCTCAGGATAGAACATTTTTTTTCCTCTAAAATATTACAAAGGACAGCTATTTATTTTTTTAACCCTTTCCTCTAAATTAACAGTGTATCAGTAGATAAACAAGGGAGTTTGGAAAAATTTTCCCCCCTTTCATGAAGCCAGGAAAGTGAAGGTGAGGGTCTTGTCTCTAAATGTAACTTTTGTCAGAAACTGCCAGAGGTGATCAAATCCCCCTATCCTATTATCTGAACACTCTGATATTTTCAAGAATTAGCTGATCTCCATTAACTATAGCCCCACCTTCAGGAAACAGTATCTCCTTGACCAGACACAACTTTTCTCCCTCTCTGTTTAAAAATAAGACACGAGCTGGCAAGAAGGGAGAGATTCTTTCTTTGCAAGTGAATCAGTATTACCAGAAGTATTAGAAGTTAATGCATCTGCAAAAATCGCTGGATATCCATCCAGCACCATAATCATAAACAGCTTCCCAAATTATGCTTAAATTGAAATCCAGCCTTATGGAGTATGGGAAACAGGCTTGAGATAACAAGAAATATAGTGGAAATATTGATCAAAGAAACTAGGAAAAAAGCCCCTTATCTCTGTGTAATAGTTTGAATAGAGTTGTGGAATAAATGATGGTCATCTGCAGGGCCAGGAGCTGGACTTTGATGAGAGCTGTGGATCCCTTCCCACTTGGGAAGTTCTATGATTCCATGTTTAGGGCATCTACAGCACTGTGCAAACCTTGGTGCACCTAAGCACAGCAGGTAAGTCCTGTTATTCCCAGTACAACTTGGGGAAAACTGAGGCAGAATCCTCCCACCTTCAAAGACAATAAACATTCATAACATCAGCTTGGATCAGTGGCTCTAACAAAACCTTAAAAATACTCTCCCTGTCCTGGGCACATCTTCCAGTCTCAAGGAAAACTTCACAGCACTTTTCTGTTCTTTTATTACTGAGACAGGAGGCTTGAAAACAGGTTGCTTTCTCATTCTCAATCACATTCTTATTTAGCAAAGTATTTCTCCGTGGGGTCCTCCTGGTTGAGCACCCCAATACCTATCTGCAGAGGAAAGATAGGCTCTGTTCAGCTAACAGGCACTTGTATTTCAGATGCTTCAGTTCCACAGATGTGAAGAAAACTCCCTGTGGTTCTTGCCTCTGGAGGACCCTTTCTGCTGGCTTAACTGCAGCAGTACAGCCTCTGAATATCACTCCATATTTTCGTTGTCAGAAGTTTGGCTGACAGACAAAAGCTTTCCCCTAGCTGTAGATTCTCGTTCCCGGTGCGCAACAGTGGCATATTTACAGCACTTTAGGGTTAAAAAGTGAAGAGTACAAGACCCAACTGGCATAAAAATGTGTCCAAAACTCTTCACCCCCAACAAAATAAACCCCAAATCAACCCAACCCCCACTGTCCCCCTCCCCCCATTAAAGAAAACAAAAGTGACTAATCTTGACCTATCTCCAAAGGGGAATGTTTTGCTTCTTGAATCCTTGGCTCTGGCTCTTGTATGATACTGGGACTATGACTAATAACCTCTTGCCAGAGCACTGCTGAAAATTTCACCGTTGAGTAGCTGTTCTCATGCTGGACCATCATAGTATGCACTAAAGTTGCCAAGATTTTATTTAAATAAAAACAAAGAATAAGATATACACTCATAATCCCCAGTGCTAGAAATATATTTTTCAGCTTTAACTGTAAGGTTTTGCCTGACAATTTTTCCTCCTTCCTCCAAACTGTTATTTTTCAGATGCCTGCTACGAAATGGTTCCCTTTTTCCTTTCTTTCCCTCAAACGCTTTTTCTAATTCAAAACAGATTTGAGAATGCTGCTCTTTTTAAAGCAAATCTGCCATGTATCATGTCGTGTTAGGTCAGCACTGCTTATGTTATGTTTTGCACTTCATGCCAATGAGGCATCCATGCTGCTTTTCAAAGGGA
This sequence comes from Parus major, assembly GCF_001522545.3. NCBI lineage: Eukaryota > Metazoa > Chordata > Aves > Passeriformes > Paridae > Parus > Parus major. The sequence continues at coordinate 14,570,541 of NC_031774.1, forward strand.
ATAAAGCCAGACTAGGTGCAGTGACTTTTATGCCTGGAATAGATCCACAGGTAATGGATCTAATCTCATGGCATGGCACTGGGGAGGACACCACTATCTGCCTTTTTGCTTAAAGTTAAAAAACAAAGATAACTTCAACTGTTATCTCAAAAAAAGTGGATTTTTTTGCCAGCTCCTTTTCCAGCATCCATTATCTATTAATTATTTATAATTTGATAGTTTATGGGCAAAAAAAGGGCATAAACCCCTTAGTACCTAAAATGAGCTTAAAAATGCATAACCATATGATGACTTCTGCAGCAATCAAACATGGAAAGGTAAAAAGAGTAGGGGAGAGAAAGGGAGAGAGGCAGTTACAACAAAGTGAGTTTTGAGTGAGTTTTCCCTGGGGGCTGCTGGTAATTAAACTAACGGCAACATGAATCTCTGTTTGATGTGGTCATGAACCTGTTTTCAAAAGAAAAAAACTTTTAAAAGATTCTTTCAAGAGAAATTTTTAGAGAACAAGCTCAGCATGAATAATTAGACAAGAAATACTTTGATAAATATTATTATGGAGAAGTCATTTATGGGCCATGGCACCTGAAGGTTAGAAATCCTGGTGATAAATAAGGTGCTAAGTTTGCACCCATTTTTAACACACAAAACCAGGGCTGTGCTCCTGTTTGCTTGAGCCTGCTCCTCAGAAAGGAGGCAGCTTCTTGTTTTGCCATTGCATTAAGTTTTACAAAGACACAGATGCAAGACAGAAAATTTCAGCGGGAAAGCTCAGTGGAACGAAAGAAAACCACACACAATTCCAAAGGCACTTTTCATTCCCAGGGGCTGCAGAGATCAGAGGTGAAATTCACTGGTGATAAAAAGTCTGTGAGCCCACTCTACTCCCTCAGCCTTTAGCCATCATTCAATTCTGCTGAAATCATATCCCTGGAAATATCTCCTTCAGAATCCTCTGAAAGTAAAACCACTTGCATTTTGTAGAAATTTAAGCATCCAGCAAAACCCCACTGAAATCCAGAGGAGATGCAGGTGCTCTGCACCCTCTAAAATCAACGGGGATCCCAAAAGCACATTTAATTTGTTTACTGAGCACTTCAAAAAGTGGAGGCAGATACAATCAATCACAACCCAGCAAATAACCAACGAGTGGACTAGAATGTAATATATTTATCAGTGGAAACCCATGTTTACAAGGAAAAGAAACTGCTTGTTGGCTGTCATGGTGTTATTCATAAAGGCAAACTAGGAGATCTTATGGATACCAGGAGCAAAACTACAACAAAGACAACCAACTGCTAATGAAGAAGGGTTTTCAGTCAAATTTCATGGGTCATACAAAGTCATTACCATGCCTGCAGGAGTTCAACAGCTCTGCCAGTTGAATTCAGAGGGAATGAAGTGATTATTTTGTTACACATTTTGTAGTTTTAGACATTTTTGCTTAAAATTTCAAATTCTGAAGCCAACCAGCTATGCAAGAATATTGGCTTCAATTTCCAGAGTTACCTTCTGACCAACTTTCTTGCAGAGGAAACCCTGAAAACAGACCTTCTGTATACACCAAGGTCTCAAAAACTAGATTTTAAAGACTTATATCTGTTTCCTATTTTGCCTACTGCTTAAATACAACCTTATGGTGTTAAGCCAATTTCCCAACACTTTGGAGGCTTCATACATTTTGAAAACCAAGAAACAGATAATTTGGCTGCTATTCGTAACAAGCTCTGCATGGATTAACTTTCCCAATTACTAACATTGCAGGTTTCCCTCTGGTTTTGAGTCAGTTAAAATATCAAGGCTCTTTTCCATAACATTTTAAGCTATAATGCCTTCAAAAGTAAGCAAATGTTTCTGATAAAATAACATGCTTGAAAAATTAAATGGATGACAAAGATAACAAAAGATCCTCAGTGCATTTCTTTGTCAGTAACTTCTTTTAGCAGTACAGCCAAGCTGGGCATTTGTTTGGACTGGTAAACCATGACTCAAAAGCGGATCTTGTAGCAGCATAAGCAACTGCTCCGTGGTGGAAGCAAAAGGATAAAAGGCTCACAGTCTTTCCTAGCTGATTAATCATTATGACAGGCTTGAAGACTAAATGATCTGCCCAGCTCCAGATGTTAGATGTGCATCCACCTTTTATTCTTCTGGTTCTTAGGCAGTAGCCTGAATTGCTCATTCTGAAGATAACGATGACCATTTTCCGTTCAAAACTAAAAAGGGCTTAGGGCTTTGTAATATTATATTATGATAGAGGAGGCTACTACACAGGATCACACAGCACATATAGTCTAGACATGATGAAATGCTGGGAGACTCTTCAGGCAGGGGTGGTGACAGTATTGAACATAAGGCTTTGTGACGTTTCCCTTCTCTGTTTCCACCTCCAACCAGGACTGTTATCAATTGCACAAAGGCAGAGCATGAACACGTGGCTGGCTCTCTCCCATGCAACCCCTGCCATCGAGGGCTGCACTAACCCCTGCTAATCAATAACAAAAAGTAGCTTCTCAGTGATGGGAGGCAGCATCTGTTTCACAGCACAGGGTAACACGCCTCAGCGTTTACAGATAGGAACAAAAAGCAGCGATACAACGAAAGCAGGGGGAAGCATCACGGTGGCAGAAGTACTGAATCCTGCCTTAGACAGCCAAAGAGCTCTACAGGACCTTCAGTAGCTGCAAGTCATGAGAGACACCCCTTTAATTGTCATATAAAGGGTGGTCCTCAACAGAGGGACCAAGCTCATCTTGGGCATCTGCCAGGGAGACTTCATTGACAGTGGCACGCCAGGAAGGGAGCACCAGAGAATCAGCACCCTGAGTCTGAAGCAAGCTGCAGCCTGCTCCTCCTGGAGATTGATCACTGATGTTCACAGGAGCCAGACCGTGCTTTACTTTGAAGATCTGGGTATCACCACACAAACTGGTTCAGCTGCAGACATTTACTATTTTCTCCTTATGAATTTTCCTTGAATGACTGACAGAGGTTACTCTGGATTAATTTGTTTTCTTTTTTCTGCTAATCTCTTTTGTTAAGTAGTATTTTTGCCCCAGTCCAATAGAGAGAGTAATCAGCTACTCAGGAGAAATTCATTCAGCCCTAATCATGCAACCTTTGAAAAAAAGTTGTCACACAGTACCTACTAAGGACTTCACAGATTAAAATGCTTACATTATTCAGAATTAATACAGATTTTTTTTCATCCTTTTTCATGGATGGCTTTATGTGATTTGACTAACAGCTTTAGCTCTGACACATCTGGTCTGAAATGTGAAAGGGCTTCTTTGAGACTTCAGTCTCAAACATCACAGTTCCTTTAGGATGTAAGATGCTTCTGCTCACAGCACCTGAACTGTTGATTTATATTTTCATGGAATCATAGAATGTCCTGGGTTGGAAAGGACCCTAAATATCATCTTACTGTTCCAACACCCCTGCCCCAGGCAGGGACACCATCCACTAGACCAGGTTGCTCAGAAGAACCCCAGCCAGCCTGGACTTGAAAAAGAAGCAGAGCCATCAAGAAATAAACTTTTCAAGTTATATCTCAGTTTTAAGATAAATCCAGAACAGCAGTGGGAATAACAAAAATTACAAACACGACTGAGTGCTTCTGTTTTCATTTTTGACTTCCAAGCATCAAAATATTTATCATACCCAGTACTCGTGGCTGAGGAAATGGAAACAACAGAAAGTGAAATTACTTGCCTCAGGTTCTGCAGAAAACAATGCCTGAACCAGGAACAGCACCCACACTACCTGAAATCCCCACAATAACCACACCAGTGCATCTTTCTAGAAGGGACATGGACTGTCATGATGACACAAGTGTCTGACTCTGCCTTGTAAAAGCTGATTTTCAGAGAGGACAGAGGAGCTCTGGTTGCACTTACTCTTCTCTGGCTCAGGGAGTACTCACAGTGCACATGTACAAGTAGGAGACCGTGTGTGACCAGCCCTGATATGCATTATTTATACAACAATTCTACTGACTTAAAAACTAATAAATCCACAGCCTGCAGATGATGTGCAGACACACAGACACATCATCACAAATATAACTTTATCTTGGTTCTTTGTGTTTTTTCCCCCTGCTGCTGCACAACAGAGCATCTAGTACAATAGCAAAACAAGCCTCTGGCTAGAGCGTAAGCTTGCTTAAATCACAGCGTTTCTCCAGTGCAACTGACACGTAGAAATAAGAGCCATTTTCCAGGGAACCATTTCTACAGGAATATTTCACACAGAGGAAACGCTGTCAAGCTTGTTTGCAAAGCATTGCTGCAAAATGCTCCACACTTCCCTTACTCTCTGAGTGCCCTCGACTCCTGGTGAGCTTTTCACTGAGGAAGATCCATGTATTTGGATAGAAGTGAAACACATAGTCTGTAACTTCGCACAATACAAGTGAAAGCACAATACAAGAGGTCAAAATGAGGTTTCTCTCCTTATGTATTGTAATTATGGTCTGTTTATAACTCTACAGTTAATTTAGGGCTTGTATGTCCTTTCTGGACAAAGCAGCTTGCCCTGTGTGGAAAATGACATTAACTCAATCTTTGCAGACTGTCCCTGAGCCTATAAATGCTTTTGTTAGTACAGTGAACACCTGTACTAATTACGCACTTCACTCACTCGGGGGTCACTGCTCATGGCAAAGGTTTTAAATCAGCCACCCCAGGAGACAGACATCATTATATTTCTGGAGCAGTCATTCCAGTGCTGCAAAAGTAGGCAGCCCTGGAAACAGATTCACACTCTGAAGTCTCTAAAGGTGAAAGACTGGGATACCCCATTGCTGGACATATAATATTGAAATGAATAGAGGCAATTAAGACAGTAATCAGAAACTGCTGTTGAAATCTCAAGTTTAGCACTATTTTTAGTGATTCTGTGATTCTTCTGACTTTCATGTTAATAACGCTTTTTCACATCTCTCATTGTATACCAATACCTGACCCAGCAAAACTTGTAAGCATGTGAGAAATGTCAAATAATTTAATTTTACTCATTTTGTGATTTGCATGTGCTATTTATGCACCTACAGTTATGCTGGAACTCAAAGGCCAAGGTCAGCATTCATTTCTTTCACTGATGTAGTTCCCCATGAAGTCATGTTCAGTTCTTCCCAGAGAGTCCCTGTTCACAATGATGCTAATCAGCACTGGTACTTCCCCTAGCTCAATATGCAAAACTCGCAGAATCAATGGCATATTATGTGGAAACCAGCATCTAAGTGGCTGTAGGGGGCAGAGATATCTGCATTTCACATTTCTCTTCTAATCGCTGCATGTAAAAGCTGTCAGCGGGTTTGTCACTGGGAAATCACAGAGCAGAGGGTTACTTGAGATAGGTGCTGCCTCCAATTAAACACACCCCAAGGTGTCATGCTGCCCTGAGTATACAAACAACAGCATCTACCAAAGGCAAGGAGCACCGAGGGCGTGGGCAGAGCTCTCCATCCTTTTGCAGCTTTTTGCAGCTGCTCTACGCCCCAGTGCCATATACTGGGTAAATAAAAGGGAAGCAGAGGCAGGATTTGTTCAGAAATAGCAAAGAACAGGAGCCAGGGCAGAAAAATAATGGAGCCAGGGCAGAGAAGAGATCCTTGAAGTATCTGGCATTTTCACAACTGCCTCCTATGTGAATGCTAAAAAGGCTTTCAAGGATGCAAATGACCAAATACACAAATTCTTCCTAAGGTGCCTAGGAACTCTAATATTCAAGCTAAACGCAATGAATCAATGATATTTTCTATCAAATTATCTTCAAATTCTTTAATCTGTACTTCATCTTTACAAGAACACAGCATAAATTTTCATGGACATGTAGATGCAAATTTTTTCCACCGTTTGTGCGACCCTTTTCAGCCAGATTCATTAGGCAACGTTAGAAAAACAATAATGCCTTGAGCTCTGTGTACTGCATGAACCTCTCTCTCTCCCTCCGCTGACTCAGGAATGGGACATGTTTTGCAACAATGTCGCCTAAATATACAATAGTCCCAGTTCACTCCTCTTTCATTCCAGAGTAAATGAGGAGTAAACTTATTGATGTCAATGGGATTAAGGTAATATAAATGCCCTGAAAAGATGGATCACAGTTAGCACTCAGAAGAGCACACTCCAAAGGTTTGTCCACTTGCACGCAACATATCCCCTACAGTAATAGAATCTAGTAAATGACACATGTCACTGCAAAGAACTCCTGTGACTAAATGGTGCATTGTGCAAAGCAGACCTTTCTTCAGTGCACAGAGACAGTCTTTTCTTTTACTTTTTAAAACCCAACCCTGTCATGCAAATTCTAGCCAAGCCTTCACTGTTCTGTTATTTAAATTTCTTAAAACTTCACAGCTTCATAGAAAACGTACCATTAAACAAAGTCCAACTTGAACAGAAAACACCAAACTTGGCAGGGAATATTCAGACAAACTATAGTTTTGGAAAAGAAATTGCAAGGTTTCTAGCATACACTGTAAAAGTAATGAAAACCAAAAGGTTATCTGCAGTGTAATTTAAAGAAATGTGTTTGCATTGTTTTCATATAAAACAATCCTGAGGCCATGTGTAAAAGTCCTGAAGTGCAGGACAGTAATGAGTTTGTGAATCAGGACTGTAAATTCCCTCGCTGTGAATATGGGAGCCATCAGGAGCACACAGGATTGAGTCAGCAGTTACCAAGGCACATACATACAGCGCAGGCCACTCAAGTCTCCCAACTGCCATTTATCATTTCCTGACAGAACAGTTTCTTGGCAAGCCTCCTTTAAAAACAATTTTTTTCCAAAACAACCAACCATTCCAGCAGGCTATGAATACCACTATAATTTGGTCTATTTTTCATATCAAGTAGACTATGGGCTCTGGTTTTCAGTTAATTAAAGAAACCTTCCTTTCAGATTTCCAAACGTCGTTTGCAGCAGGGTAGAACCCACAGCGAGCCAGCCCTGAAACAGTGCCAGTTGCAGACTGAACCATATGGAAATGGAAGGAAAATCCCCCCAAAACAGAAATAAACCCAGGGATGAAGTTGCAAAGCCCAGCTTACATAACACCAAATTTGGTTGCCCTGCCAAACTGTTAAATTTGGTGTCGGATGAAAATTGCTGTCTTGACTGTGTTTCATTCTTCTGAATGTGCAATGGCTCGGAGTTGTCTGTCAGAATTTGAACTCCATATGTTGTTGTTGTTGTTGTTGTTGTTGTTGTTGTTACCATTCCTACTACATGATAATAACACTTTAGGAGCCTTGTCTGAGGTCCACACACACGCAGAGAAACAGCCCTTGCCTTGAAAAATGCATGCTCTAAAGAGATGAGATAAGAACAAGGGGTGGGACAAAGATCAGATTTTCATTCCTGTTTTATACATATGCAGCTGAGATATGAAGGGATTAAATGTCTTTCCTGTGCTCACACATAAAATATCTGGGGCTAAACCTAGGAACTGAACCGATGTTTTTCAGTTCAAATCAACTTCATCTTCCTTCATTAACCCTTTACTTACTAACTACAAGTCTACTCCAACCTGTGTTTGCAAGCTGAGATCTCAGAGCTGTGTTCAGCCTTTGGGCATGCAGGCTCCAAGCACAGGAGGGGAACAGCACCCCTCTAACCTCTTGCAAGAATATAGATGCTCATATAGCAGTATTTACTCAGGAACTTGTCACTCGAAGCTTTAGAAAAATCCAGCTTAGGAAATAAAGTCCCATATTTTGATTTCTTATTTGGTGAAGGAAGTTTGGATTCTGCTGTTTCTCTGCAGAGTCCTCTGTGCAAGAAGCCACAGAAACAACAAACTATGCCATGCTTCAGGGAAAAAGTAAATAATCACTTAAGGGATTTCTCTGAACATCTGACCTGCAGCTCACACATTCTTACAAAAAAAAAAGAGGAAAGGAAAGAAAGAGTAGTTATGCATGTTCCAGTAAAGAATTGTATTACTTTGTTTTCAGAAGAGTTTTGTCAGGCTTAGTGCTATGTCCATTTAGCTGGAGAGCCTGTTGCAGTGCCCAACCATACCCTGGGGGAAGAATCTTCTCCTGATGTCCCACTTGAACTTCCCCTGAAGCAGCTTCATTCCATTTCCTCGTGTTCTCCTCATCTGCTGCCCCTCTTGCGCTAAGAATGTGTGATTTTAGATATTCTTACTTTGGTCAAACAAAAAGTCAAGGTTTTGTTTTGTTGGTGGTTGGTCTTTTTTGGGCTATTTTTTAATAGAAAGAATAAATGTACCTGGGATTCAACTTCTAGATGAATTTTACATCTTCATTCCAAAATATGGATATAGGGGAGCATCAAAAAATGCTTGCTAGGCTTAAAAATAACCACAATAATATGCAGCAAATGAGTTTCTTCCTATCTCTTTGCTTGGAATAGTTGAAGCTTTTCAACTGAAACATTCCTATAAATTTTAATCTGAGATGCCCAAAATGGAAAACTTGAGGTCAGATGGCTAAATATGCACACAATTAAAACAAAGTCTTATAGTGGGCAATGTCTTACAAGATTTTGGTAAGGATCTGAAGCACTCATGATGGCAAAACCCAAGAGGTGTATATGCATAATAAACCCCAAAATACAATGGGGAATATACTTAATGGAAGACAAACTGCTTCACTACTTGGATTCAGTACCCCACTTTTGGTTACTTTTACAGATAAAAGAGCTGCCATTACATGCCTTGGTCAGAAAACAGAATTTCTGTTGTATGGGAACTGATGGCATATCACACCTTTTTTAACCTCTAAAAATATTGAAATATTTCAAGGACTGGAACTGGCAAACTATTTTAATTTGGAAACACATAAATTACTTTAGCTTAATAATGAATCTTGACAGTACTGAAATGTTCCATTAAAAAAAGTAAAAATCCTATTACCATTCCAAAGGGCCTGAAAGGAATAAAAAGACAACAAAGCAGACTAAGTTCAGCCTGTGGATGTGCTTGGATTAGAATGCTGACCACAATGAAAAGGTCTAAATCAATGATTCCAAGAAGTCTTGATGGAAAACATTGTTCAAGTAGTCCTCTTCACATAAAACAACACAGAGGTTTCTAATGGAACTTCTTCCAAAAAAGCTGATTTTTGTCATGTCTAACTAAAACAAGGTGTTTAGGACTTCTTACTATTTGAATAACATCCCTTCTCCATGACAAAGCCCGTCCATTTCTCTGTATTTACTTGCCACCAGCTTGCCCTCCTGAGATGTTGCCCCAAGTACCTGCACACTGGGGAAGCACTTTGGAGAGGCTTCTGCAGAACCACCAGCCACAAGGGCTATCAATCTGAAAACAATTTACAAAACTTCACAATCTCCTGTTTCCCTAAGTGGCTCTAACTACCTCTTTCCAGCAGAAATCCCTGGGGAGACAAATTTGTTTTCCCTGTACAGAACTGCAACTGTTAATGCTGTGGAGTAAGAAGATAGCCAAAAAACTTGGAATGGTTTTTGGATGGCTGAAGCACACTTTTCAATCTCCAGCTTTGCTCAAGGTGAATAGGAAGCATGTTTTACCTGGGAGTCTGACATGCAGACTGTGTTTTGGGATCACTGTGTGAAAATACAGCGGGTTGGAGGTCCTCTAAAACTAACCAGACATTTGCCATTAACTTTAAAAGCAGCAGAAGCACAGTCAAGAATAATTAATTTTTATCAACAACACACTTTAGGATTACTCCCAGGAGCATTCAGATCAGGGCTAGCCCTGGAGGTGCTTCAGTCTGCACAGTCAATTACTGTCAGTGCTAGTCTACTTTTTCAAATTTTGACCAAAAGAAGTCTCTCCAAAACTTTTAGTTGTAGAAATGGATGGAAAATATAAATCCATCCAGTGATTAGAGGTGAAAATTTTCCATTAATCTCTTGCCTTACTCAGTTTCAGTGATACAAGAAACCATCTTGACCCTATAGCCCACTTTGTTAAGCCAGTTCTTGTACACATTGATCTGATTATCAGGGAAAATACAGAGGGAAAAGAAAACAGTAAGAGCTGATCATGTGGTTTTATGAGACATGGATCAAAAGTCTTAGCCTTGGCTGCCTCTTGAGGATGGTAGGAAATTCAGTTTTATGAAGGATATCCCTGCTAAAGAAGTGCAGGCTGCACAGGGAAACTCCACTCTCCACAACACACCTGGAAATACCAATCGAGAATCTCAGCCTCTCCCGACAAGACCAACGTACCACCAGAAACACCACGTAAAAGGCATTTAACATATGCAAGGAAGATGTTGAGGATCACTGCATGGAATTTCCACTTGCACAGGGTAATTCTGGAAAACACGGAGGGGCATTGCCCTTTGAAGGAACCTTGCTCATGTTCCAGCATGTTCTGGGTGCTTCCCAGGAACAGTTGCACCTTGACTTGCATTCAAAGAGTTAATAAGGATAATACCTATTTCCTGGAAATCAGGGTGTGCCTTCTAACTGTCTGAAACGCTTTCTTAATGAAACCTTAACCTCTGTTTCCAGCAGGACTCTTGTACCAGCTGACCCAGCTGCTGGACACCCTCCTCAACAATCCATAGGCATCTCCCTCTTTGGCTATAAAGATTTCTGTATAATTTTTAAAATCCTGTTTTCTAGACAGGCCCTCTGTGTAATTATGACACTGCTGCTGATATGAATGGCTCTCCTTGCCACCAACCTCCTCCCTGCCTTTTCCCCAAAATAAAAAATCCTGGTTTGAAACCAAAACAAATAGTAGATTTTTATCATGCAGAATTTGTTAATAATACTTTCCCTGAAATAGTTCCCAGGCCTTTTTTAATGCTCAAATAAAGGCCCAAACATTTACAGCTAGCACTCTAAGCCAACTAATAATTTATTTGAGCCATACTGAAAAGCTCAAGAGGGATTTAAAATGAAAAATCTAGTGAATAAACTGATAACCAAATACTGCCTTGGAGTTCTGCCACTGTAATACACAGGATGCACTGAGCTCTGTCAGTGACAGGGACATACACTGGAAATCAGTCAATGGGATGATAGGTAAGTCTTGTGAATCTAAAGCAGAAAAAATAATGTCTTTGAGTAAAACATGAGCCTTAATATTTCCCAACTTCAATGGCACATGGATTATTAGGTGTTAAAATTCCTACTGCTTTAAAAACTTTAAAATAAAATAAAAAAATATATTTAATCATTTGACAATAAGAAAAGAAAGGCAAAACTCTGCTTTCAGAACTTCATGGGAAAATAAATACACAGAGAATTCCCAAAAATTCTACTGACTGTTACAGAATCTGCATGTACAGACCAGGATTAAAACTCATAGAATTAGAAAAAAGGCAGATTTTTTTTCAAAGTCACTTCAGAACCATAAAATTCCTTTGAAGTATCTAAGCCAAGCTGATTTTCAGGACTCAGCTGCCATCTTGCCAAATGTAAAATAAAATACATATCAAGAAGTAAATCATTTTAGGATATGTGAATGAAAGATCTCCTCAAGTTATTCATTTGCAATGTGAACTTAAGAACATGAAAAAGTTTGTTCTGTAACTGAAAAAGCTTTTCCTTCCTCCTTTTGTTTTGTCTCATATTTTTCACCTGAGTTCATAGCTGCAAGAAAAGGAATTCATATAAGAGTAGCAACACGAAGAAATAGTCTTCGCAATTTACTGCACAGTAGTTTGTTTCCAATATTGCAATAGATGGGAGTTTGAAGCACCCTGTGGCTTTGGCTGGAGCAAGAGCACTGGTTTAGCCTTGATTTGAACCTGCTGTTTACAACACACTGTAAGCCCTTCCCATATGGCTGACTTTTAGTGAGGTTTATGTGAAAAAAAAACACCCACTGCCAACCGAGCACAGGAAAAAGGAAAATATTTTGCATGTGTATATTTATTTTTGGAAATACTTTGGAGTGCAACATGAATATTACAGAAAAAATACATTTTACTCTGACGAAATAATCATGCTGCTCTTTTGCTTGTTATTTGGCTTGCATGTAGCACACAAAAGACGTGGGACGTTCCATTTGCAGTCTCTGAAGAGGCTGGGTGTCCAAACTGCTGTGGTTTTTGCAGCTTTCCTAAACTGGGCTCCTGGTACCTTTTAAACATTTTCCCCCATTAACCACCTTGGGGATATTCTGAGCAAGTGAGTATGCACATGAGTGTATTTAATTGATTGTTTCACCTTCTGAACTACTCAGAGATCTGGAAATTACTTTCAACGAGCAAACAAACCATTGGAATAATCTCTGGAACTTATCTCAACCTCTGGAGACTCCAGCATTGAGCTAAATACACCAGGAAGCCTGGATTTGTATTTCAGCACTTCTGTTTCCAGCTACGACCCAGAATCAGAGATGAAATTTAAGAGGAAAAACAATTTATAGCTAGAAACAACTCAAAGCTAATTTAGCAAGGCTCACTTGTATAGTATTTCATGTGTCCCAACTGTCCCTTTGCTGCATGCGCTTAAGCCCTAACCAAGACTTATGGCTGCGAGCAAATATGTGCACTGAGAACATTCCTCATCCCAGTTCTCAGGGAGCAGAGGGACAAGCACAAAGATACATCTTGGTGATGCCTGGGCTCTAGAGCACACTCCATCTCACAGCTGCAAAACAGCCCAAAGAAGAAAGATGCTGTAGTAATTAAAAGTATACAGCATGGGCTCATGAGATTTGGGTCTTGAGTGGATTGTTTGAGAGAGAGCTCTGAAATATGTAAAGAATTTAACTACTAGTCCCATGGTTTCTGTTCCATTTTTCATCCCTAACTGTGCACGTTTTTCCTGTTGCCACAGCTCCCCAAGTGTTACACACCTCTCTGACTCACAGTGACACTGTTATGGACACAAATGCATCTTCACACAAAGCAAACAGACTCCAACCAGCTACAGAGCTGGCAGAACAGATTTACAATTGCAGAAATGGAGTTGAGCCTCCCAAATAGAAATGAAGGGGATGCAAACTTCTGAACTTTGGGAAAGTTTAAATCTGTCTTTTCTCAACTCACAGCACTCTGACTCAATACTCATCTCAATGCCTCACTGCAGTTTGGGGAGACAGGGAATAATATTTTTATTATTTCCATTCTACAGATGGTCGAGCTGAAGCACTGCAAGGTTTATTGACTTACTCAGAGTTGCACAGCATGCTTGAATGGAAGCAGAACCCCAGCTGGCCTGATTCCCACTCCCGGGCTTTTAGCCGTTACATTCTCCTGTATTCGCTCCCTTTAACATCTGATTATTTTACTGCTCTAATCAGCTCCCCATTTTATACTCAAATTATTTCCTCAGGTTACCTTAAGCCCTTTTGTCACATTACCCAGACAAGACTATAGATATTTTCTTTTCAGCCATGCATAAGCAGAAATTTAGTTTCTTTTGTTTAAATGCAAACATGCACAGGGTCAGATCAGAAAGGATCCAGACTCTGAGAAATTATTCCTCTGCTCATTTTCATGTTCACAACATGAATTACATTAAGAGCAGAAATTAGTCATTAGCATCTCCCTGTATTTACTTAAAAACTAATAAAACATCACATTTTAAATGCTTGTTACTGCATATTTTTGTTAGCATATCACCTCTCCCAGTACCAATGACTAAACAACTGACATAGCAGGATCTTGGCTGACGCTGCTACAGAACAGCAGGAACACTGGTGAAGCATCTTCCAAAAGTGAGTTATTTATCTGGCCAGTGAGAATTTTTTTCCCCTTTCTCTCTCTCTTTCTGTGCGCGCTCATGAACCTGACCCAACACGTTTCCAGAAGAGACTCTGCGGTTGTTGTTGCCAGACAATGCCTGCAATCATTTTTCTCCAGCCGTACATCCAAACTAGGGGGAGGGCGGGGGGGAGGAAGAGAGAAAAGCTCTTTTGTTTGGAAGTGTGAAGAGCTCTGTCGAAACACGTCTCTTCAGGGTAGTTTTAAGTTGCAGAACTGATAAGAAAAAAAATCCAACATAATGATTTCCTTCTGCTTGCTGTGCCTACCCTCTGAGTGCTCCCCTCTGCTTCTGGTGCCCATTAGGAATGAGATAACTCTTCAAGAAAAGACCCTCCCTGTAGGAATACATTCACTACACTTCTTTTTTATTTTTTTTCCCCCTAGGTTTCATAGAATCATAGAACCATTTGTGTTGGAAGATGACCTCTAAGATGATCGAGTCCAATAGAAATCTGGTCTCTAATTCTCCCCCACACCACCACCAGGTACCCCCAAAGGGGCTTCTGTCTCCACATTAAATTGATGGAGTGTCCCAGTGCAGCTGACAATCTCTGCTGATCAGGCTGTTGTGCTCAAAACTGATGGACTGCGGGGCCCAGAGGGGAGGGCCAGTGCTTATTTGAAGGTTCTCTTCCATGCAAAGTATGAAACTTATGAGCCGGGGAAACTGCCTCTGGCCAGAACCCAGTCCAGGGAAGGTTTGAGTGAAAAAAAAAAAAAAAAAAAGTCTCTTAATGGCTTAGCAATAAAACCATGGGATCTGCTAGAGCATCTGACAGTCAGAGAGAGTTAGTTTACCCATGATTTAACTTGGTTCACAAAACTGAAGGAAAGACATCGTGCATTAGCTTAAAGTGGGTTGCAGAAGTGGTATGTAAGAAGTGATGGAGCATCCAGCAGGGAAAAGCTCTTGATTGTGAAGAGAGCGGAAAAACAAGCCAAACTGTTCTTTTCACACTAATTAATTAAATAAATAATATTCCTGCCAAAAAGTTGCCAACTGCTTTCAAACTGCAGAGCAACGTGTTCACACTGGATTAGCCCAGGAACGCAGCAGTTCCTGTCCATTCCTGCTTACAAATTTTTCAATTTTTTTTTTTTTAATAGAATAAAAAGGTGCTTTTGCTTTGGAAAGAATTTTTTAATGTGTGACTACTGTAATGCAGAATAAAGCAGGCTGCTTAATCTTTTTATGAAAGATGAACTAAATAGATTGGTCTTTGTTCAAGTTTGTTCTAGAAACGAGCTGGACTTAATCCTTTCAATAACAATCCCTGAATCTGTTCCTACGCTGCTTTAGACATTTTTCCAAGGGAAAAAATACATACCTAATCTCCAAGGTACCCATGCTGCTAATCTGGATCCTGCTATGCTAGGCCACTCTGTTACATCAGGTTTCTTTTCTCTTTAAGACATACCAGAAGAGGGAAAAAAAAGGGCCAAAACAAACAATCAGGAAAACTACAGTTAGCCTGGGGAAAAGGGGAAATTTCCAGTTTAAATGGATGCCAATAATAGGCATAAGCTGTTTATCCAATGATCTTCATCATTTTACCATGCCTCTGCCAGGTTGCACTGTCTCACTGTGTAAAATTGAAATTTACTGTGTGTGTTACTCCGTCTCTCTGGTGAGGTGAAAAAAGAAAATGTTCGGATCCCATCTGCTCTTTATCTCAAGGACAGAGGTTTGCTCTTCTACGTGGTTAAAACCAGGTATGAGGTAATCTTCAGCATTCCTCATGTGGTAGAGCGGACAATATACCTCTCACCAATCCTAATCAAATTAATCAGTTACTACTGTGGGTTAGTGATTTAAGGAAAAAATAGGCAGGCTGAGATAGGATCTCATAGACAAAATTATCTACCACATAATGAAGAAACTTCACACATTCTTCCTTTAAAAAATATGTCCCAATAGTCTGGGGCCATCTGGAAATTCACATACCCCTTTTTGAAAAGCTTTTACTTTAATTTTCTTCAAAATTACTAATAATTCTTACATGCCTAATTTTTATTTTTCTTTTAAGTTTCCCAAGTCATTAAAAAAACCCATCCAAAAAATTTTCAGAAAAAAATTCATGGCTTTAAGGAACAGCCACATACAACTTCAAGGGCTTTTTTTGGGCATCTGATGCACACAGACCTTTCTCCACAGAGACAATGAGAGTAACAAGGACCTTTGGCACTGTCACAGAATCATAGAATGGTTTGTGTTGGTAGGGACATTAAAGGTCATTCAGTTCCAATCCCTTGCCTTGGGCAGGGAACCTTCCACTACACCAGACTTGCTGCCTGGCCTCGAACACTTCCAGGGATGGGGCATCCACAATTTCTCTGGGCTACCTGTGCCATTATCTCACAGTAAACAATTTCTCCCTAATATCTGATCTAAATTTACTCTCAGTTTGAAGCCATTCCCCCTTATCTTGTCACTACATATCCTTGTAAATAGTCCCTCTCTGTCTTGTAGGTTCCCTTCAGGTACTGGAACGCCACAATTAGGTCACCCTGAAGCCTTATCTTTCTCAGGCTGAGAAATCCCAACTCTCTCAGCCTTTCATCACAGGGGAGGTGCTCCATCCCTTTATTCATCTTGGTGGCCTCCTCTGCAGCTGCTCCAGGAGGTTGGTGGTCTTTCAGGGCTGAGGACCCCAGAATTGGATGCAGTGCTCCAGGGGAGTCTCAGCAGATCACAGCAGAGGGGCAGAGGAGCAGAGAAGCAGAATTCCTTCCCTTGCCCCGCTGCCCACACAGCTTTGCATGCAGCCCAGGATACAATTGGCTTTTTGGGCTGCGAGTGCACGTTGCTGGCTCATGTTCAGCTGGAGCCAAAGGAATGCATCAGTTTGTACTGCTGCTGATAGCAGCTTCCTGTTCACAACTTCTGTAAAGAAGTTGGGAGAGGATTAATGTCCCTATCCCTTTATGCTGCTCCAACAAGCAGATCAGACACTATGCAGCTGACAAACATTTCTTGAGGGCGGGGAAGATTGCTTTTGTTTCCACACGCAGCCCAGGGTCCTGGCTTCTGACCAGACCTCCCTCCTGTGGCATCTCTTGGGCCAGCAGTTTCCTTGCTTACCTAGATATGAGTCAGAGGCAAGCAGAACTCAACTAGAGATCAATATTTTCTTACTCTTAGGTTTTCTGGGAAAAATTGTTCAACAGCTTTGTATATCGGGCTCTGCAGATGTGTCAACATGCTGCTGTTTTTACACAACATGGAATGATAAATCACTGATCCCAGACTAGCTTCTGTCCTTCACAGAAGCTTCCTGTTCTGAAAGCCCTCCTGTGCCTGATAGGCTCATCAGCTGCTGAAGAGGTTGTGTATAAACTGTTCTTTATTTATGACGTGCTGTTCACTTCTCTGGAGATGTGTCCTGCTTCGTTTTACAGCTGTAGAAATCCATCAGCAAACAGATTCCTGTTTAATCATAGGAATAGGGACAAGAGAGTCAGAAAATACTGCAACTCCAGGAGCAGAGAGGTGACAGATACAGGGGCTGAGTCCTGAGGCTTGTAGACCACAAGCAATGCTCGTGTATTTCACACCAAACTCTGCCTTCAACACACTTGTATGTTGTGAACAAGCCACTTTGTAAATTTTTGCGTTAACTAAATACAGGAGTGGGAAATAACACAGTAAGTTCCCTGCTCCTATAGCTAATGGCTAGACATTATGGAGTTATTCAGATAAGTAATAGCCTCCAGCCAATCTTTTCCTTAAAGCATACAGAAGAAAATAACCTTGTACAAGCCCGAGCATGCTGTCCCTTCCACTTAGATTTTCAACTCGCCTGACAGTAAAACTTATTTTTCCTTTAATCAAAGCACCCCTGACTGACCATTTCATAGGGTCTAATACAGCTACAAGTGAAGTAAATGGAAATTAAATTCCCCACACTTAGAGTAGGAAATTAAAACTAATAATTGAAAACCCCACAGAGGAAGAAAACTTTGCAGTGGGTACATCCATTAAGCAATGCAACAAGCACATACAACAAGGTATATAATTTCTAAAGGACAAAGAGCAGGTTCAGAAGTTGTTCTGGTTCCACATGACAGCTCAAACCAAAGCTACATTTACTTTCATCTTAGTTAAAAGAGATAGAGGAAAACCCCTTCTTAATCATAAGTTAATATCTACAAGATGCTGTCAGTGACAAATACTTCAGATTTCAAATACTTTCTTAAAAGCTAATTTCACAAGTATGACTATGTGTCAATGTCTAACCTAGCTCTCTTTTGAACTCAGTTTCTTGTGACTGCAATGACCTCTTATTTTGGCAAGCCTGTTCCCAACAACAGTAAACCTGGAGCAGCTGAAGAAGCGATGGAAAAGTGCCGTATGAAAACACGGTGTGAATGTACACTGGAGGAGTCCTTCACACACTTACGCCACACGCACGAGTAACAGCAACCATTATAATCACTGGGATTATGTATTCATTATCCCAGGTTCAGGAAAGAAGAATCTGATCAGGATTTAATGCATGTTGGACTCCTAAAAAGGGAAAGGGAATAAGGGAAAAGAAAGACCCTGGTCCAGGTGTCGTCTAGACCAAGTAGTATAGAGTGACAACAAATGGGGGACAGACAGGACAAAATAGGCAGCATGATGGATTCTTTATCCTGGCATGAGTTTTACAGAAGGATCTGAAGAAGCAGAAAACCTTTAAGGTATTTACAGAGACCCATTCTGAGCAGCACAGATATATGTTTGTGTATATATATGTATATTATTGTGTGTGGGATGAAGTAAAAATGCGCTTCTCTAGGAGGCAGGTCATACAAGCTGATGTAAGCCATGAGCCAACAAAGTGACAGACAGGAAGGATCATGAAAGATCTTTAAAATTAATCTAAGGGCCATACACTCAATATGATAGAAAAAGTGTTAAAAGGATGCAAAGAGAATGACGAAATCTCAGAGCTGAGGGCTTGCGAACTTGGAAACAGCAACAGATACCTCAGTGAATTAAGACAGGATGAAATTATTGCATGTATCATCAGATAAAAAAATGTTGCAATAATGGAAATTTTGATGGTAATGGTCTAAACAAGTCTTAATATTAAGAACAATAATTAATATAGTTCTACCCAAGTGGGAACAAAATGCTATTTCCAAAACATTATATCCACTGAGTAAATGGTGTAACAGCAATAACCTGTGTCCTCACAATTCAACAAAATAAGAACATTTTAGAAAAGGCATCAAGCTTTAGAAGAAGTCACTCTGTTTTGCTTTGGAAGTGGATAGGCTGAGTATGCTTTTAACATTGTGGAAGAGAAGTCATATGAGTTTCTATGCTATTACTCAGTTTTGCAGTATTAAGTTCTGGACTATAAAAACATACTCTTTAAAGATTACAAATTCTGGCATCCCATGTCTATAACTCATGTTACAAATGTTTACAATTACAACTGTATTTACTTTTCTTTTTCTCCTTACTGTGGAACTGATTTATGTTACTGACAATAAGATGAAGAAAGAAAAACAAAATTTTCATCATTAGTTTATCCAGTTTGTGATGGCTATTAGTAAGGGAAATGAAAGAATCACTTATGGGTTCTTCATAACGAACTTGATTTTAATAGGAAATGGCACAGGTACTCTCTAATAACCTGAAAGCTCAGTTGCAAAAGATTTGAAGCTCTGAAGAAGACTTCACCATCTTCTTCATGGCTTGTGCTTTTTGACAGGTTAAGTACAGTCTTTAAAATCATCTATACTTGTGTCTCAGGACAATATATTCCATAAGAAAGACTGGATTTAATACATTACAGTGAATAAGTATTGGACTTTAAAAGAACATTTCAACAAATATTTGTGTCCACATGCAAGTATTTAATGTTTTAAGAAATATCTATTTTACTTTAAAAAATTACAAAATGTATCCTTTTCTATACCTTTTTTTCTATACCTTATATTATTGGTGTTCTAGAAAACACCAATAGTTAAACCTAATTAATTGAGAAAGCTCCACAGATGAAATAGCTATTAAAAAACCCAAACATGATGTTTTTGAAATGTAGAACAAATTTCATCCTTCCAAACATTACAAACTAGCAAATAAGTTATGGAGGCTTGTCCCATAGAGCCTTACTTTTCAAATCTAAGAAACACTTCTTGTCCCACATACTCAAATTCTTAACAAAAACACCCAGAGATGTTGCATGTCTTAATTTTATATACATTAATAAGTATTACATATGTTAAATATATATTAACAATTCTACAGTTCCAAATGTTGCACAGTGCATGCTTTTAAGAAATAATTTTGTTTCCACACTTTTGAGGACACTGAAAGATTCATACATCAGATAAAAATGCGGTGGATTGTACTTGGTACATTATGAATTTGTTCTGATACTGACAGAATTCAGCACCTTTGGGGCAGTGCTATATAAATTGTCTAGATTACTGGCAAAGTTGTATAAACAAGACTGAATGATTTGCCAAGACCAAATTGGAGAATAACCTACTTCTGAATGACCCAGCATTCGAGAGTGTAAAGCTGTGCCCTCAGTAACCCCAAATTTAACTAAAAAAAGGTTGATGTTATGACTTACAGCACAAGCTATGCAACTTCTTGCATGGTGGAACTTGTTTTAAAATGGAGATTACCTTGAAGTAACCTCTGTTCCTTTTACAAGATCGTGTTTCCAGACACATTGGCTACTATAGTTCACATGGAAAATCATCACTGGAACAGTAAGTGAAGCTTTGAAATTCTGTGTGACTACTTACAGAGTAAAGCATCATAGTTTGAACAGGCCATTTTCTGTGCCTTATTTACAATACTTGGCCATTCACACAGACAAATCACATCATTATCACCCAAAAAATCTAACCTACTGGCAGTTTGAGTTTCTATCCCTTTATCATCTGAAAGAAATTGATTGTGATGCAGCCTTCAAATTCCTACTGTAAAATTAGGACTTAGCCCTGTAAAATACCACAGGTCTTTACACCAGAGACTCTAAAGCAGACTTTAGAGCTGAATGACACAGAGATTTCTTGAATTTAGGGCTCTGGAGCCATATGTTACTCGTGGCTCTTAACTACATCATATCGCAACAGATTCCCAAATTCTGAGAGAGTTCAAGCCAAATTTGGCTTGTCACCAATTCATACTTAAAGAAAGAGCATTTATTAAAATCATTGAAGATCTCTCCTTTGACTTCAATGAATTTTAAGTCAGACCTATAATCAATCAATCTCTGGTCTTCCCCCTAATCAAAAAATTACCTGCAGGAATACATTTTTGCATTATAGGCCTCTGTTTAGCAGAGCACTGGCATGGCTCCACAAAGCTCATCTCAGAGATGATACAAGTTCTTACCTTTTTCCATCCTTTTATGTTAGAAGAGAAACACATTACTGAGTTCATGGCCCTCAGAGAAAGAGCTACGACATGCACAACACAACAGTATATTTATTTTTGGTATTGTAGATACTTTGAATGTTAGACTGTGAGAGAGACTGGGAGTAGAAGAGGGGAAGAGGAAAAAAAAACCTCCAATGGCCTGAAATATATGAAGAAATACAATATTAACAGTGGGCTTTAAAAGCTAAAAGTCAAGTCATGGAGGAAAAGTCTAAAGGTTATGTATTTACAGGGATTAAACAAAACCTGGTTCTCTTTTGAAGTTTTGGGGTTTTTTTTTGACAGTCAGGCAATCAATACAAGTGAGTTGAGTTTCTGAAGTCAAATAGGCTGTGTCAGTACTGCACCATCTTTATGCAATAAACCATTACCAAATCTGTTTCATTACACGTCACAAACCAAAAGCCAAGTAAACCCTTGGGTAAAATTGACTTTTCTCCAGTCACAATTTGTGCTAAGCTTCTCCTTCTTTCTTGGAATGTCAGTTAAGCATTACAAACATTCCACAGGAGGAGTTGCAATTAATTACTGGGAAACGGGGATCTGCATCATTAATTCTTTTAAGGTCAAAAACATACTAAATGCTTTTCTACACCTCATATGAATATGTAACAACAATTACACCACGACAGGTACTATGACTTATTTTGGAGGATTTCATTCCTGTTTATCTGTCTCTCAAGACTCCTGCTTTGGGGCTGGAAAACAGTACTCTGCTATTTTTACATTACTTGACAATTTACTTTTCATTTCACCTGTTTCTTCCTGGAGTTACACCTGAAGGCTCACAAAATTGCCTGAGCCTGGAGAGATAAAAATCAAAAATTCAAACCCCAAAACAAACAACTCCCCCATCTTTGCCTCATCCTGGAATATCTCAGTTTGATAGTAATGCAAATAAAGGGAGATAAATCTCTTCCATGAATACATTTTTTTCTTTTCTCTCTTTGCAAATATTGGCAGTAGTGACAGATTTTATTAAACTGTCTTACAAGATTCAGTGAACAAAATTACTTTGGCATTATTGCAGCTCAAGGTTTTGAGTCTTTTCAGAGAATCATAAAGTTTGGAAAAGGCCCTCAAGATCATTGAATCTAAATTTGGACCAAGGCCCTCAAGATCATTAAATCTAACTCTTGATTGAACACCATTGTATCAACCAAACTATGGCGCTCACATCCAGTCATTTCTTGAACATTTCCAGGGATGGTGACTCCACCACTTCCCTTGGCAGCATGTTCTAACTCTTGACAGCCCTTTCAGTGAAGAAATACAGTTAATAAGAATGCTTTCCTCTAGGCAAGAAGAAACAGATGCGAAATCCTCTTCCTTCAGCTCCTGAAGAAATGCCAGATCTGAGCTAGGAAATGAGCTCAGTTCTGCACCGGCACACTCCACCTAAGTCCAGACACTAACCTCCTTTGTGACTCCAACCCCTGAAGTTGAAAAGTTTCATTTCAACCATAGTAGCCATTCCAGTTGTCATAAAATTCAGGGCACTGACTCATTCAAGCAACCGACAGCAGTTCCATGTGGCAACATATGGCTCTTGGTTTTGGAAAGGAAATTTTAACGTTATGACCCTCATGAGGGAAATCAGTCTGGCAGTCAAGAGCACCATTTCCTATCATTATGGGGTTAAGGACATACTAAGTGGGTCTCGTGATCTATAGAAATCTCATTAAGTGGACATAGACATAAACATAGTGGTAATGAAATACTTTTGGTGGAAATGTGACAGCTCCAAGCCACCCTATGTTTCCGCACTGATTATGATCTTGAAAAGAAACACCTGCTTGTCAAAGAAACCTCTTCCAAAAATAATGGAATAAAAGCATAGAAATAATTTAGTAATTCAGTGGTTTGATCAACACAACAATTACCATCAGCAGTCATTGCCCCACCTGGTATGCCATTAGAAAGCTTAAACGCGGTAGTTTTATGACTAAATGTGACTTCCCATGATCAATTTGTTTCAGCCCTTTGGATGACATAATTTCCAATAAATAATGGGGAATTGCTAAAAAGAAGCCAAGAACAATTTGACTTATAGCAGGAAAAATCAAATTCGTAGTATTTCAGAATATTCCATTCTGACAGAATTAAATTGTGGAGCAGCAGTGTATACTTGCTTGCTGCTGGTATTCCCTGTCCAGCTGGGGGATTCCCTTTCTCCATGAGAGTCCTGGGAAGTGCAGAAAGTTGGCACAGCTGATTATATCACTACAGGGAAGTGCTGTGTGGAGGAAGCACAACCAAATTCCAATTATTATCTGTGGAGCAAACAGCTCCATGGCTGCTGCTGCAGCTGAGGTTGGAGGAAGAAGCCTGATGGCTTCTCTGAGTGATGGCCCCAGCTCCAGGGCACAAAGCACCTTCATACAGCTGCCTTTCTCCACACTTCCAGTCAGATCAGAGGAAGTACCAGCCCCAAAGGAGAAGTGATTACTGGTTAAACATCACAAAAAATGTTACAGGAGTTATTTAAAAGCAACAGAGTACCCACTTTTTAGAGGACACACAAAGACAGTACAAAATCGCACTGCTTTCAGAAGGAGCTGGCCAGCAAATGGCTTTCCTGTCTGTTTCAGGACATAAAATATTTTTTCTGTTCTCCTTTCTGCTGAGAACAACCTCAAAACCTTGCAAATTTTTGAATGTAATGCCACAGTGAGAATCTCAACCCCCTTCTCCCTGGGACAGCAGAGTCCACTGGTGAGGAAGTTATTAAGAAGTGAGGAAGCCAGGTCCCCATCTGTTCTGTGCAGTCCCAACAAAGAGCCAACCTTTTGGCACCCCAGGTGATGGTCCCAGTCATCATGACATTACCCCAGTGGAATAAGCTTGTCTTTATGCAAAACTTTTGCTGGAGCAGAGATTTCAACCACAGCCTCCACCACCACATAAGAACTTGTACTGGCTCTTCTAGAAGAGGTGGGAAAAGGAGGCCACTTGCTTTCTGTTTTTCCAGGAATTCCAATCTGGGATCATCTGAATCATCTTCCCCGTAAACCTTTGTCAAAACTGGCATGCTCTTAGGTTTTTTGTTCTTTTCTCCTTATTTTCAGTTTTAACTAATTTGACACTCTCTAAGGAAGAAAAAACAAGAGGAAAATTTTTAAACATCTCTTGTTACAAAGCATTGTGGTGCCAAAGCCAGGAGCAGGACCTGGGAATGGTCACAGCTCTAATCATTCAGCTGTGTGCTTTCCTACTACTAATTTGTCATAGGAAAACAGATGGTGATGATGGTGCACGGGGCCAGATTCTTACACCTCTTTAACATTTACAACTTGCATTGCAACAGCATCTTTGGGACCTCAGGAAGTCTGGGGCCCTGTTATGTTAGGCACTGTACAAACAGAGAGTAAGATACAGTCTCTGCTTCTCTACAGCTTCCTGAGAGACTAAATAGACAAGACAGATAAAGGAGGGAGAAAAAGCAGAGAAGTGATTTGCCCAAGGTCACACAGGAGGAACTTGCAGAGCTTGGAGTAGGTCTCACATCACAGGTCAGTATACTTCCACTTGTCCAAATCCTGTCTGCAAACAAACAGCTGTGACCATTAAATCACTTGCTGAGCCTCCAGCAGCTTTAATGCAACTCACTGCTTCATAGCTACTCTGTTCATGTTTCTGATAAAGATACCAGGAGGAGTTCACCAGCATGGCACAGGTGGCTGTCATTGCTGCTGACTGCACAGAGGACATAATCAATCCCAGAGCAGCAGAAAAATGCTGTGCAAAGGGGTCATTTATTTATTTATTTATCACATCAGAACAAGTTTGGATGGAAAGTTACATTAAAATACAATTGACAGTGAGCACTAGAGAAAATGCCTGCTTCCACCAGACGCCAAATATTGTATAAACTCATCTGTCCAAAAGCTGAGGCACCCTTTCCCTTCTTGTGCTTTGCCCTTATACCAGGTTCACTGAAGTGGCCAAATGCACTTTAACCCTTCCTATATCATGCATTCATAAAAATACTGAGCAGATGCAGAAGTGTGTGCACAAAACCTCCGTCTTTTAAAGGTTAAAAGAACTGTTTTACAATTAAGGCATTATATTTCATGTGAAATAACTGAGCTGTAATCTGATGTGAAGCCACAAATTGCAAACTGCAAGGATGTCCATTGTATTCCACGATACATGTGTTCTACTCAGGCTGATAAAAATTATTTTTTTACATCAGAATTTTAGTAGAGGTCATTTAACAACTGCTTTTCCAGAACCTCATGAAAAACATTCTAATGAATTCAAGTGTAGTTCGAACATTTCACTGTATGCTTGCTCTGTCCCACGCTGCTCCTGCTGCAAGCAGGACTGCCAGCTGGATGGATTTCCTTTCTGATCAATCCATCCTCTCTCATGTCTCAGGGTAAATAGGGACCCGAGGAATGATGGCACCAAGGCCTGGACTCATCCTACCCAGAAGTGGAACTGGTTTAGATGCCCAGTGTGGTCAATGACCTGACAAAACAAGACACAGATATGCTCACCCTCTCTCTTACCCTTCCGAGTGAGTTTCCTGAATTTGAGAGCCTGGGGTTGGCAAGTGGGGTTGAGCAAGTGAGGCAGTGCAGGTGAAGAAGATCTCTGCAGGAGAGCTGCTGGTGAGGCAGAGCCACCATCATCCCCATATCCCTCTGGAGCTGGGTGTGTTCCACATCCAGACCCAGACTCAGACCCAGGGAAGGAATGCCACTTAGGAGTGTGCTGAGTGTACTCCTGCAGCATATATGCACAGTTTGATTTCATTCATAACTCTCCCAGGTTTCAAGACTGCTCTCAACAACAACAAAAAAACCCTAATAAATGGGGATTGTCACATGATTGCTCCAAAAGTGCATTCCTGCTCTGAGCTAAAGCACCAAGCCAACCAGCAAGACTTACATGGTACTAGAACCATTAATTTTTAAAAACCAAACAATAGCAAGTAATTTAGTGCTCAAATTGACAGTAGATTTTTGTTAAAAGCAGAAAGCAAACATTCTTAATTAAAAAATTCTTAATATTCTTAGTTTCCATTGCTCATTTAATTGACTTTCCCTCTAGAGCTTTTGCAGTCCCACTGCAGTCAATTGCGAAGCAGGAAAGAGGATCTTCACTATAATAAAGCCTGACAAGGATATGACAAGGATATCCCAGGATATGACAAGAAAAAAAACCCAGTTATGGGTACTGGTAGCACGTCTTGCTGGGAAGTTTATGTCTCAGTGTCACTATACACCGGACTGCCCATCCCAACGTTCCACTCAGAGTGTCAAAAGCAACAGAAAGAGTTTACAAAAGATCATTAGCTCTCAGTTAGCAGTAATTTATTTCTTTGATGTTTTGCCAGTTAGTGTTGCAATTCTTGCGGTGTATTAGGCTATCACTAGACATTCCTGAATTATATTTAAAAGGACTGTTCTTGTCACTTGCTAGAAGGCAGCAATACTCTTCTCTTCATGTAAGGACACTGCCACACATGTATTGCAACTGCTGCACTTTCAGACTGGGCATTCACCCTGTGCTCCACCTTGGGTACTTTTAAAGCCTCTGGATACCTCTAATAATGCAGAAAATGACTGGTTGTGCATTGAACAGCTTTTCATGGAGAGAAACATTAAAGATACAGATTTTAATCTATAAATTGCTATGGAGCCAGGAGAAAAAGGGGAGGAACAACCATATTCTGTAATTGCCTGCAGCCCAAAAGGCAGCTGGCATCTGAGTTCTAGCAAGAAATGTTGAGCAGATTGTTGTGGGTGCTGGCTATGGGATAGCATTTTCTTGCTGGCATGAAAGCTGGGTGTTGATTCAGTGCTGGCAAAAGCTTTCCTCTGCACCCACAGACATTAAATCCTCTATCACCTCTCAACAAGTACATTATGATGGCAGAAGGCTTCTTTTATCTAGCTGATGACAAGGAAGCCTGTGAGGCTTTTTGAGGATCAGAGTTTAAAAAACAGCCTGATAATGCCTTCTGTTTCTCTAAGGTGATCCTCAGATTCACTTAATCCTGTCTGGGGAGTGGCTGAGATACCACAGTGAGCTGGCAGGGAGCTATGCAGAGCTCCTCTGAGCAGGAGCAGGGAGAGGATGGGTGGGCAGGATGTCAGATGGGAGGCACCACTCACAGACCATGCCCGAATGACTCTACTTCCATCCTGTGCCACTAAAACAAGGAAAGTGCCAGGATCGATTTTGGATTTTCAGAATTTATGGCATGCGATTTAAATTCAGGGAGGTAACAAAGAGATGGAGAGGAACCATCCTTTGTAATAAGGCATGGCAAGTCTCTCCAAGAGTAGTCACCTTGTGGTGGCTTAGAGAATATCTGGCAGACTACTAAATATCTGGTATTTACGTTAGAACCTATGAAAGTGACTGCAGGGTTGAATTTGATACATGCACACACACACATTGCTGGGAGCTGTACTTCTGTGTCCACTGCTGTTGGGACCCAGTGAAACTACTTTCTTCAATGTGTGGTTAAACTCATTAACCAGAAAGACAGACCTGCAGGGGCAGAGTTGGGCCCAAGAGAAAGATCATGTGGCAAAATGCTGCCTAAAGGAACAAATTAGCCAACAGAAGATGAGATTAGTTTTAGTTTCTTCTGCTGCAGTTTAACATATTCACCATACGTCTATGGATGATGTAAGAGACATTAACTGTACTTCAGGTACAAAATTTCAGTATAATTTTATGACCAAAAAAAAAATCAATAATCAGACTGTTGTAATTAAAAGTTGATGCTTACAGGGGTATTTAACTATCTCAGCACTGAGGGACACAGCCTGTGTGTAAATCTGCTGTGGCTGGGTTTGTGGGCTGAGGGCTGGGTGTCCCTTGTTTTGGTTTGAGATTTTGACCCACAAACAACATGGGACCTGGATTTTCCTCACGTTGCCATGTGAACCCAGGAATCAGCTCCAGGCTGAGTGTGAGAGGGCCCAGTTTTGCTGAGCAGCCTGGAGAACAGTCACAAAATTTTCCACACACCTGGACTGAGCTTTGAGTCTGTAACAAAGCTGAAAGCTGGCCAAGTTTCTCCTGGCTGTGTTACTGGGCTATTTGCACAGATCTATTATTCTCTGCATTATTTTTTTTTTCCTTTTCTTTCAAAACCGAACCACTAGGGAAAAGAGGTTTGTGGAGGGGGAGGAGAGAATGTAGAAGAAGCAAGAGCGTGTGTTTGCCTGCAAGAGGGAGACGCAGCACTACAGCAATCCGTATCGCAGCACACACCAGCAGCTGAAAACAGGCCGAGAGCTTCAAATGTAGGACAACTCAGGGGAAGGGGGGAGAAAAAAAAAAGAAAAAAAAACCTAAAAAGAAGACAGCAGGAGCGCTGTTTGTCTTGGCTGGTTAGCACTCAATCCCCACCTGCATTTGATTCTGCTCAGGCTGCGGACTCCTCCCCTCACTTTGGAGTCACGGCAGTACAGGAAGGCAGGAGGGGAAGGGAGACAGAACACTTTGTACTAGCAGCCAGACCACTGTTTAACTTCTTCAGCCAAAAAACAAATATGAATATGGAAAGATTTTATGGTGAGATACATCAACAGACTGAAGCAGTTTTAAAATCCTTCTACAGTTGCTCATTCAAGGTTTTCAACCTGCAGATTTTTCTTGTGATTAATCCCAGTGTTTGTTTTGTAGTAGTAGTGCTAAGTATTTACCAAGTGATGTGACCTGTGAGTTCTGCCATAGAGTTCTGTCTACTGGGAGTATTTTATGGCCTTCATAATTTGCACTTATATCCTGCCCTTGTTGCTTTTTCAGTTTCATTATGGTTTGAAAATGAAACCCAGAAAATAACCCCTGTGCTTACTAGCAAAGAAGCCCAGGCATTCAGCAGTAGGAATACAGGGAGCATTTCAAAAGGCACAGGGCAAGAAAGAATTCTGTTGCAAATGATACTTCCCTATGCATGGTAAAATTTAAATACATTTATTATTTATTAAATAATAAATTTAAATTTAAATGAGTTTATTAACTTACAATTTTTTTTTTAATGTTATCCTGCTTTTGCAGATATTATCTCTCTAAATTCAGAGCGTATTTTAGCAGTCCAAATGCTGTGCACAGGCCTTAAGCATGCTGGACCTGGAAATATGCCCCCAAATCAGGTTGTGCTGAGCAGACAGAACAACAGGCATCTTCCTCCTTTTTGCCATAAGAAAAGTAAAAGTTATCTATCTATCTATCTATCTATCTATCTATTATTATTATTATTATTATTATTATTATAAATTAATTGGAGATGCTTCACATAAAGAGACATCAGAAAGTAAATGGCTGATAGCACCTGTAAGTGCTATGGCAAGCACTTCTTGTGAAGCAGAAAGTCAGAAATTGACAATAACAGCTAGAGAACGAGGTGCCTCTGTATCTACAGGCATTACACCAGTGAAACATCCTGATATCTTCTAAAGCCCTGGGGATGGTAAACCACTATCAACTTTCCATCCCACACAGAAAAAAAACTGTAGCCTTTTGGAAAGCTTGAGCAAAACTGAACTGGAAATGTAAATATATTATTTTCATTTTGTACGGAAGTCTGCCACTGTAAAACCATGATACCTAAAAGCATAAATACTTAAAAACTGTTGGAAGTGAATATATAAATAGATACTCTACTACAACCTTTCAGCTATCCTGTGCCTTATAATTATTAATCAAATTAATTAAAATGTTTTCATTATTTTATTCAGATGTGAGGGAGGGAATGGCACTCTTCATTGGAAGTTGCAATGTTAAATTCTAAATATTTGCAAATGGGGAAACACAACACTAAGAAAAGGGTTAAATGAAAGCAGAAAGTTAGAGGAGGAAGCAGTAAGATCAATTCAATACCTTTCTCTTTCCCATCCCTCCTGCTTTACCAGCACAGGGGAGATTGCAAATGGAGGGGTTAGGAACCACAAGAAACCTGATCTCTGAGTCACTCCTGGGTCTCACAGAGCAGTATTGCAGAATACTGCTATATGTACTGAATTGTTGTCCACAACGTAACAACACCGGTAAAAGGTGGATTTCCACCCAAACACTGTGGATTTTCTTTTTTTCCCATGCCATTTCAGTCCTCTACAGCAAATGATCTTTCTGTAAGTGTCAACACAGATGTGTGTTTTGGAGCCAGTCATACTGATGCTTTTTATAGTCAGCAGAGAGAAACAGGCAACTATATTGTAGTCCACACGATTTATTTTAGATGTCTGCTTTAGGATGAGATGCATCATGATCTAGATATGATTTTTCTCCTCCCCCCTCCTCCCAATAAACAACATTGAGTCTAGACTGGTAAGATCAGAGATCAACACTTAGAGTAAAATACCAAAGAGTCAAGATGAGTTACCATCCCTCTGGCTTGAACCCGTTGCCCTGCTGCAGTGAATGGGATTCTGCTGCTTTGTTTCCAGTATCACACTTATCATTGCTCTGCCTCCATTTCAGCCACTATGCCACACCACAGTCACCAGGCCAAGAGTCAACAACCTCTGGAGGCTGTGCCTTTCCATTTAGGAAGATGAGCATGTTGTCCAAATCTGGGAACAAGGATGAGCTTCTAGCAATATTGATTTGCCTTGGCTTAGGCAATGGTTCCTACAGACCTGGACCTCAAAGGGAGGCAACAACAGGGGGTCAATGCCAAGGTTAAAACATCACAGCTCTCAAAAACAATAACCCAAACCTTTGCATCTCAGCTGAAATGGAAGAAGCTTACAGTGCTCACCTTTTTTCTTCCCTGTTACAGGAACCCTGTTACCAACACAACTTTCTAGTATCTCCAAGAATCTGGCTTTTGGTAGTTCTTTAACTGGAGCAGATTAAATGCAGCAATGA
Source organism: Parus major (assembly GCF_001522545.3). Taxonomy (NCBI): domain Eukaryota; kingdom Metazoa; phylum Chordata; class Aves; order Passeriformes; family Paridae; genus Parus; species Parus major. The sequence continues at coordinate 14,601,469 of NC_031774.1, forward strand.
AAGACACAAATGTGGACTTTCAAAGGACAGCCATTTTTATGACAGCTTTCCAAAAAAAACATGAAGACAGACTAATTTTTCTCCAGTCAAAATATCTATTCTTATTCTCCCCAAAATTCATTTTATAAAAGCTTTTGTGGATGGGATTGAGCATAATAAATTTGTGAAGACTGAGGTCTAAGGAAAAGCCTATGGAGAGATACAAGAAGAAAAAAATTGCTTTCTAATGAAAAAGTTTGACACAGTATACAGGAAAGAAAAGTTATGGGATCACAGGAATACACCATTTTCAATCAAAATTTCATTGCCTTTCACTCTGTTAATTATGATTTAAATTGCCCTAGATGGTGCCAGAAGCAGTCAAAGAAGTATAATAAAGGATGATAATAACTGCAGTTTGGTTTTGTGGAGCCTCCATAGCTGGGTGGCACCTAAATAAAAGCATTTAAAGTGCCAGAAGCCAATTTGCGGTTTGGTTTTGGATTCATTTACAATTTGGTTTGGCTTTCAAACAGATCTAAGTATGATTGGGGTAGGGTATAAGAACACAGAACTCTCTTATTTCTGTGAGGTGGGCAAAGCTTATGTTTCACCATCACTGATTTGTGGTTAGCCTCTTCTTTTGGCTATTAAATTTATTTAAGATTATAGAACTGCTGGTTGCTCAAGGCACTGCTAGAGTCAAAGATGCTCTGCAGCATTACACATCTAGGCTTGTGCAGATGTGACTGCAGAACCAGGCCCAGAATTTGGATAGCCTGTAAGTATAGAACAGAATATAGTGATATATTTACTAAAATACAAGACTGGTACCTCAAGTAAGTGCTGACTGCCTTAACAATGTGACCCAGGAGAAGTAATTCAAAGTACCCTTTTAAGTCTTTCACAACACAGTGGTTTCAGTGCAGAGCTTTCTATCAAGAATTTGTAGGTAATGGAACTGGGGGGAGTACTGACAGCTATATGAGCATTTAAGCCATATGCATTTATAGGAGGCTTAAATAATGAAAATTAGAATAGCGTAACAGAGTTAAGTGCTTTTGACAATGTTTTAAATATGAACAAGACCCTTATGATTTATGAAATCCCTTAAGATGACTGGAGTATAAAAAGTGACATGACAACAACATGCCTGGTTCTAGGGTTTCTTTATGCCGGTAGCCATTCATGTAGGGGCACATAACAACTTTCTAAAAACATAACTAGGTCAGGCTACACAATTCAGAATTCACAATTCTCAGAAGAAGAGAGGAGGTAGCTATTTTTTATTGTATTTAGATCTGCTTTGATTGTCTTTGTGCTGCATCTTCTTCCATCTTGCAACTTAAACTGAGAAGAACTCCAAGTGGTCTTTTGAACCCAAGCAAAAGGGGAAGAGTTTGGCAAGAGCCTGAACCTTGATACTTTTTTTCTTTCAAAATACATGTGTAGAGATACATGTGAGAGTGCATCATTTATGATTTAACACATGCACACAGACAACTTATTGAATGTTCATGCTATATTCCCAGATACTCTTTTTCTAAATATTTATGGACAACCACAGCATTAAAGTAAGTTTTGAATAAGGATCACAGAATTTATTAAGGGAGAGAGAATGTATCTTGTGATAGGAAAATAGGAGAAGTTGACTTGTTCAGCCTCATAAAGGAAAGGCAAAGAAAAGATACCATGACCCTGTATAACTGTGACCATAGAGAATAAGATCAAATTGCAATAAACTGGTCATGAATAAATGCAGTTAAAGATAGAAAAAGGTTTCTAGCTGTCTGAAGAGTGAAATTCTGTAAGCTGCTTACACATGAGGCTCACAGTGACAGGTTGCCTAAATGGCTTTCAGATAGATTTTGAGAGGATTAAGGAAGGCAATAATAAATTTACAGAGAGAAATTCCCAGAAAGTGGACTCTGAAGCAGATCTGTAGGTATCCAGCGTATTGGTACATACAAGGGAGTTTGAAAGGGGACTGTACCTCTGTAGTGCAGTTATACCAAATTAATTTCAAGCTTTCATGCCTTGTGAAGAATTAATCACCCTGCTGCCTGCCCTTGTTTCTGATATTTTCCTCCCTCTGCTGAACAACTGGATACTACAATAAGATGCAGACACACTCATGCTTCAAGGCATTACATTCCCTTCGGCATGTAGTTGGCACATCCCACTGGCACTCAATGGAACAGCACACATTTTTCCTTCAGGTCATACTGGCAGGTACTTTACTGGGTTTCCCTGTTTCCCCAGAAGCAATGCTTATTAGTCAGCTTTTTTTTCCACCTGGGAGCTGTATTTTCACACAATCTTGTTTTTCAAGATTGTGTGAAAATACAATCCTTGATCTCTCCTGTTATACTCCTATGGCACATTATAGCATGACTTTTGACCTTCCACTATAAATATGTATTTTTGAAGGCTAATAAGTAGTGTTTTGTGTGCTGTGATTGCAGGAGTGAAACATCTGTGCACTCCTGAATTGGGTATCTGTCTCATGGTTGCAACTGTGGGAGATCAGTCTCAAAGACAGAAGGTGGCTCTTTCTAACCTGATGCTCCTGAACACAATTTACTACAAAAGACCTGCATGATCATGAGCATAGGAACTGGGAAGAAAGTCAACAGACCAATTCTTTTTGGTTTCGGTAGCATTTGGTAATTGCATTTGAGAAAACAGCTGAAAACAGGTTTAGCATGGATACATCTGAATTAAGTCGAACATTCAGTTCCTTTCTCACTTTGGCCTCTTGGAGGGCAATTTTCATCCCAGACATTTCAGAGCTTCAGTTTTGAAAAGCATATAAAGGGAGATAAAACAGACAGCTATCTGGCAGGCAAGAAATACAAGTGGAACAATGATAGGAAATAGAAGAGTGAGAGAGAAGTCTGCTTTGGGAAGAAATGAGGTTGGAACTGCAGTACCCTGAGGAATGGAAAAGCCAGGAAGAGCCTTGCATTTTGTGATGTAACTCTAACACAAAAATTTCCTTTCTGAATCTTCAAAGAAACTGAGAAGCTGCAACTAGTTATATTCAGAGATATGCTTTGAAACAGGTATGTTCATTTTAGTGCTAGGAGAAAGCAACAGAGAGACTTTCCTACCAAGACATGAAAACCTACCCAAAGCAAAAATCAGAACTCAGAACCTTTTTCTCTCAATACAGTATTTACTCCTCTGGTGGACACTGCTTAATAAGAGCAGATGCACAGTAAATGCTAAAAAAAAACTTTTTTTTTTTTTTTAAGATGCAAGACACATGAACATCTGTATCCCAGGAAAGTATCACTCTTGAACAATTTCTGCAGCACACATTTACATTTCTTGGGATGAGAAGATGCTGAAGGTCTGGGTAGGCACTGTGAGGGTTTCCCTCTTTGTGGCAGCACACTGCCATTGCCATCAATAAGCCAATCCATGCAGGTGCCACAAATACAGCCGTGCCTTCTGCCTTCAGAGCACCACTTTGCCATCCTTGACTTTTTTGAGGGGAGTTGGGTTGAGCACAATGGTCAATCCTTTCTCTGTGCTTCCCTGTCTAGCTTAAAATGCAGCACAATGACAACCTAAGTGCACCATGGAAGGAATTTAGAAGTAGAATTTATCAGTGGGGAAAGAAAAATGAAAGAAAAAGCTTGTAGCTTCCTCAGGTATTAGGGTGGAAATAGGGTGGATGCTAACTTGGGTACAGCTCTTTAATGACTGAATAAGTGGCAGTAATGAGGCAGTTCCAAGGTTTATAAGATGACTGCATTCATTTGCTCTAAATATCATATTTACTGATTTGTGCTGATTCGTCAGTTTGTGGGATTAGTTGCAGTTCATTGTAAGTTCTAACTGTATTTCCATGTATTGTGTTAAGACCTGATTCAAGAGTAGTTTTATTTGATAAAAACCAGATGTTCTTAAAAGAGACTCTCTCCTTCACAGTGCAAAACATTATTCTTAGCAATTGTATGTACCTTACAAAATTAATAAGCACAGCATCTCCCTGCGTGACATATGACATTATTATATTTTTCCCTGTTGAGGGACTTTTAAGCCATTGGGGTCATGACCTCTGTGCCTTATGAGAAATGGAAAAGCACATGGTTCCAATTTTATCTTCAACCCTGCCCTGCTGCTGACATGTATGTTTACAATACGGTTCATCTGTTGACCCTTCACTCACGTTTAAAATATTAGCTAACATTTTTTGGTCCCGATCTCAATGGTGCATGGCGATTAGCTTTTAAGACCAGTTGTTTTCTTTATTGCCTTTTGACATCCACATCTTATCCGAAAGCCCTTGACTGTTTTTCTAATTTGAAAACAGCACCAGCCACAAAAGCAGCTCCGGTTTGTCTGGATGCTCCTGCTCTCCTTGTGACGCCGGGCGCTTCAGATCTTTAAATACACAATATCACCCCACTTGCAGAGGAGATGGGAAACATCTTGCTCTGGTTGGAGATCTCCCTGAGGAGCTGCCTGGCTCTAACCCCGCTCTTGGCCGCTTTCAGTCCTGGCTGAGGTGGGTCAGGGTGAGCTCAGCCTGACGCGTCTCTCCTGGGGGACACGGTCTGTCCCCCAAGTTCTCCTGCACCAGACCCCTGGAGATGGCAGCTGGATCATGCTACAGGCGAGTCAAGAAGAAAACTCTCCCAGAGAAGCCAGCCCCCTTCCCAGTCAGGGCTGGGTGCTGAAAGAACACACTTTGACTTTTCAGCATGGAGAGAAAGAAAGAGCAATCAGCTAAGACTGAATTTTGAAAGGGGGGTGGGGCTAAAAACTGAGAAAGCTGCTTATTCTCCACTCCATTTTCCCTTACATCGAAAGAAAGCTAAAGGAAAAACGAAAGAAGTGGGGGAGGAGGTATTTCATTTCAATTTCTTTTTAATAAGGGGGAAAATTTGAATTGGAAAGGTAAGAAGTATTTTCCTTCTAAGTTAAAATTAGACAATTTAGAAAGATAGCTTTTGCACTTGAATGTCTTCAATTTTTTCCCCTTTTGTTTTAAATTTTATTTTAAAATTTTGAACAACAACATAAAATGTGCTCTGATAGCATGATTGTGAAAAGAAAGGAGTACTTTCACTTGTACAAAAGAAATTTATTTACTTATTTATTTTCACCATATGGTATCAAATGACATCTTATAAAGTGAGCTCATATAAATGGATGTCTCAACTCAAACTGCATAATAGGGCATCACATTCATTGTTTGCACAGTTCAAAATATTTTCACAATTCTGAAGCTTGGCGCTCTCAGTTTTCCTATAATCCACTGTCCCAGTAGATAGTTTCAATGTGCTTATTGATGTACTTGGCTTCCCATAAAAATTCTGTAAATAACTCCCAGGCCTCAAATGTACTAAGCTTATCATGCTGCTAAAGAGACCTTCAGAAGTGTTAATGCTTTCTTTTCAGGGGGTGAGAGCACAATCTCTTTTCAGTGGTGGTTATGGGAAGATATTTCAGTGACAACCAGGCAGATTCACGCTCACTGTTTCTTGGTGGAAGGGATATGGATATCACAGGTTCTGAAAACACGTACTTCCTTCAGGTTTCAACCATCATATATGTCCTCATAAACCTTAAGAAGGGCTGAATAATGACAGAGAGAAAAAAGCTTCTGACATCTGTAGGCTAGAGCCATTGCTTGGCACTGTGGGAAGAGCTGGCAGGGAAAGCTGAAGTGAGATGCTGTCCTTCCCCTAATGAGCACAGAAATGCACCTCGACACTACAGAGACACTGCTGTGTACAGCTATAAGCTCATGATAACTGCAGAGGGATTTCCTATTCTCTATGTTTGGGTAATCCCATGCACTCCCAGGTAATTTGGCTACACACAAATACAAATATTCACATGTATATTTGTTTAATAGCAAACTGATGTATTCCCAAACTATCCTGTTAGAGTCCAGTCCATAAATAATCTTGTTGAAGTGTTGAAGTCTTTGCTGTTCACAGGGAGTTGATACTAGCTGGAGAACCAGACCCTAGAATTGTCTTCCTTTGTCAGTCCTATAATTCCTTTAATCTTCTTCCTTTTTTTTTATTTATTTTTTTTTTCCTTTTCATTTTTCTTGATGCCTCCAGTTTCCAGGACAGATATTGGCCAAGACACTTGGCAACCCCATGTCTCAGGAGCTGATGCCAATGGCAGTTGGGGGAACAGCACTGGTGTTCAGTGTTCAGCATAATTGGCTTTTTTCCTCCGGGTAATGAAGACATCATACTGCTTCTGCCCTCCCATCCCTATAACCTCTGATCTGGGATGTGGAGTCTCTGGGAATGAAACATGGAGCCTCTCACTGCTGCATAAAATCAGTCAAAGCCAATGCCACCAGGGAAGCTGTTACTTGCCATGTTGGCAATTCACTAATCGCCTCCATTATCACGCCGGCAAGGCGGACAGATGGAGGCAGCACTCCTGAGTCATCTGAAAACTGTGGTCCATTTCCACATACAGCTATTTCTAAAAACTTCTAACATAGCCCATCTTTACTTCCTTTAGTTGCATCTTTGACTTTATGCAGGATTTAAAACTGTGTCATCAGCACATTGGATCTGTGCCAGTTAGGCACAACAAAGCTGCATTTTCCCCTTCAGCAAGTGTGTGCAAGTCAGATTTTGAAGGGGAAAAAACAACCCATATTCATATTCACCAGCTCAAAATGATGCTGTTTTTTATTAATATGTAATTTAGGAGGTTGGATTTCCTGTCTTCCACTCCACCAATACATAGCAGTGCAAGTAGAATACTTAAAGTTTTCTTAATGCCTGCGCTTGCCCACAATTTCTGTAACCTTGCAACAATGAACAGCAGAGATATTTGTTTCACAGCACTATCAGTAATGGTCAAATAATTAAAACATGGCCATAGAATTACTCTTTACATCCCTAAAAAGAGGCTCAGCAGCAGTAGGGCATAATGATCAAACAGCAAAGCCTTTCATATTGTACCTTTTCCATGATTTCTGACCTCACTGTGGAAATATTCATATTTTATCAATAAAGAAAAAGACAGTAACTTTTTGCAATGTGACACCTTTTGCAACATGACAATAAATGACTTAGTACAAGAAAATTTATTATGTCTCAGCATCCATTTTCTGCTATTTGCTTTCCATTCCACTCCCATAACCATAATTTAATGCTCCAACATGTGCAAGAGTACTGAAATGTATTTGACCTTCCAAATCAATTAAACTTGATTATTTCTGATTCCTCTGACACATGTGTCACCATCACCTTTACTTCATCTCTTTTGACCTGCCCCAGCTCACTGTTCTCCCTCTCCATGATTTTCAACTGATCTGTCTAGGAAAGGACCCTCCCTTTGCTTTGTTTTGTAAAAGCTTAGTGAGAAGAGGGCTGGGCCTTGAGGTACTACCATAACTCAAATATTATGATTACTATTAATAACAACAAGAGCAACAAGAATAGACATATATGTCACATTAATATTAGAAGTGCTGTGTTGACAGCTTCACTTATGCAGAGGTAAACACTGATGTTTAAAACCATAAAAAGCAAGGGAATGTCAAAGTGTACACTGACTTAAAAGAAGCTTTAACTGCTACAGCATTGTGGAAGACATAACAAGAAATGCTTCAGATACTACATACAGATTCAAGCACTCGTGTTACTTCACCCATTTTTGTGTGAATGATTTTCACACAAATCCTTTGCTGAAGTTCAGAAAACCATTGAGTTTTCTGTTTACTCAGATAATCCAGGTACAAAACAGTAACTCTAGTGAGTTCAGCAGAGAAAGGGACTCTACAAAGTAAAAAAGCACTTTCAAATTCTAACTGTAGCAGATGTTGTTTTGGTCATTTTTAGCTGGCTGTGAAGTTAGAGCCTCAGAACTGTGGTTTCATATGTGGTTCAAGCACTGGCTGCATTTACGCTGGGAAAAAAAAAAGGATTGTTGCATTCAGGATCTGGCATACATTGTTAAAAAAAAAAAACAACAACAAAACAAAACCCCAAACCATGTCTGTCTTCAATTATTTTCCATTACAGCATTGTCTGCATAAAATTGCTCCATGTTTTCCATTAAGGAGTGCCAAATAAGTGAGCATGTTAGGATATACAAATTCCAGTGGTGATGCTGCCCTTTATCAGTAAATAAGATGAAACACAATTCCCCTTGACCTGTGTGACATTTTCATACAATTAATCTGTGTTTTTCAAGGGTCCAGCATTATTTACCATATCTTCCATCAACAACTGAGACTGGGGACTCAGAGAAAATCCAGGCAATGCAAACTTACACTGTGCCTTAAAAGAGGTCTTAACTGAGGCTAAATGGTCAAATGCCTTGTAAATGGCCTGTTGCCAGAATATGCAAACAGGATTTTGGGGCTTGTCTTTTTGGTCTTTTTTCTAAAATTTGAGAGCTACATATCACAGAGTATTTTTTGTGTATTTCATAGGTTTCCATAAAGATGAGGCTCCACATGGCAATTTGGTAGCTCCTCAAAATCATCCTTTTTATCAGTAGTCTTTTTACACAAGGCTTTGTCTGCTTTCATATCCTGGCTATGTGGCTCAGACTCATTATGCTGGGGACAAGAGGAGACCCCAAGAGTTGGCACCTGGGGATCCTGGGCAGCCTCCCACCTGAGCAGGGCTTGGCCATCTCTTCCCAGAAGCAGAAGGCATGTGGGGGCAGTGAACACCAGGAAGCAGATCGTGCCGAACAAGATGCAGGGTCATTTCTAGGATGTAAGAATTCAGGAGGCACATTGTGATTTGCCATCTGTTAATGTTGTCCTGCACAGGACTGGTCCTGGGCTCAGCTCAGCTACAGTGAAGGTTTGTCTTTTTGCATCAATACTTATCAACACCTTTTATCAGCAAAAATAGTACAGGGCCCAGAGTAATTCCATTGTACAGCAGGAGTTAATATACTTGGCCTGTAGCACGCATGTGGCTACTTCTGCCAAGGGGTCTCAGTGAGCAAATTGGTCAGGTTTGGCAGTTCATAAATAAGCTGTAATTATCCACTGGAAGCAGCATAGCTATACCTTAACTACAACACAGCACTACCATTCCCTTATTAGTCTGAGCAAGCTATTGAGATATATACATCTAAACAGAATAAATCCGTAATCTTCACGTTGCTAAGGCTGTGCTACTGCCTCTTTTCCCTTTTCCTCATCAGTGCACTGCCCCCACCCCAGCAGTGCTAGCTGTAAACTCGAGACTGCATACTCTTGGGTACAGCCAGCTGTGCTGCTAGAGGGGAAATCTGAGCGTATGCACACTCCAAAATGAAACTCAAATAACAGCAGAGAAAACAAAACAAAGCTGCTTGTGTAAGAGAAGACAGAGTCACACTCTTTCACATTAATGAGGGAATGATGCCCAAGTGGAGTCTGACACTCCGTCACAGGAACATCTGCAGAAGAAGTTTTGAAAAGGTCAAGAAGTTATGATTTGCAATGGAAAAATACTCAACTGCTATCTGAGCTATTCTTAATTGAACTTGACAGAAGACGTGTGCACTGACACTACAAGGATATTCAGAAACTCAAGCTGGATCAGCTTCCTAATGGAGCAAGAGAGAAATATATCAACTGTTAAAGAGGCTGAGCTTTCACTGGAATGGTTGTTTTTTTTAAAAAAAAAACTTGATGTGATGAGGAACAAAAGCAATTACAGCACACACTGAACAAAATACATTTTAAGTACAGCTGCTAGTTCTTACTCTTTTTGAGGGGAAAAATCACTTATTTTGAGGGGACAAAATCAAAAATACAAAATAAATGAAGTTTTAAACTTAGTTAATGATTGTAGCTGAGTATTTGGTTAATAAAAGCAATCTATTTTTTTGTTCAGATTACATCCAAAAATAAGGGATTAGTGTGAAAGCAAAAAGCCATTGTGCTGAGAGAGCAGACTTTTTCTGAACAAGTACAACAGCTTTCTGTGTGCTGTGGGCTTCTTCAGGCAGGGTAACTGCCTTCTATGCCTTTGAGTAACTCCTAATGGGCTCCTGATGCTGACTAGATCCTAGAAAAAAAAAAAACTACACAGCCTCCCATCCTCCTCTCATTAAAAAAAAAAAAAAAATAAAAAAAATCGGAATCTATTTGATTACAAGAATCTAATTCAAAAACACACTCACCCTGCAAAATGGAACCAAGTCCTATTCTCCTGCCCATTTCACATACAGCTTGCATCTAGTTAGCAGCTAATACCACATTCCTTAGATATTTTCCTTTCCAGAAAGAAGATACCTCCAGCATCAACTTTCTTTAGCCCATACCATAGTTCAGTAGTAGCCTTTCCCAGGGCTTTTAATTCTACCTCAAATACTCAAATGTATTCTGTGAGCAATCTTTCCCACTAGAGAGGAAAACTACTGGTACTGCTCAGCATGTTGGGATGCATGCCAAATGCTTGGTAGCTCAGGCCCTTTGCTGGTAGGTGCTTACACCTGCACAGTCTTGTAATAATTTATTCTGAGAAAGGGGTAAGAGTAAAACCCTGGTCTAACTGAAGATAGAGGAATTTTTTCTTTAAGTTAATTTACTTACATTTGGATCTGCCAGGCACAAAATGGGAGTAGGAGAAATCAAAGAGTGGAAGAAGTGTGACTGACACATTTTGCTGAATAGTGCATTCCCTGACACGTCTGAGCTCAAACCTGACCTTCAGAATATGGGACTGGAAAACAAGAAGAAAGGAACTATATAATCCATAGTGACCTAAAGAAGAATAAAAGCTCCAAGTTTCCCACAGTAGGTGGGAAATAAGGGAAGTAAACCAAGTGCTTCTTTTATCCCTAGCTCTACCAGTGCCTTTCCATGTCTTTTCTGCATGTAGGAACTGCATGTGTAACTGGGAAGTAGTAATTTTCTAGTGCATGCCTTTTCAGCAGCTGTTAGGACATCTGGATAGAAATCCATCTGGTGCTTAGCAGAGCAAACACCACCATAAACTTTCAGAGTCCCCTTCCTTTTGCACAGTTACATGAATGTGAAACAACAGTGGGGCTCGGTAGTAAGTCTTGCTTCCAGAATGGGAGGTGGGGAACTTTGAAACGAAGGAAGATTTTTCAACATGGAGCTTCCTAAAACATCCTGACTCCTTTCAAAGTCTCAGGGACAAACTTTTGACTCCCCAAAGACAGCAGTATCTCCAAAGAATTGTAGATAGTTTGATTTCATCCCATCCCATCTCTTCCTGGGTATTTTTCCATTAGGGTTTGCACAGAGCCTGCAGGATTAGAGAAGCGCCAGCTCTGGGTCTGTCAAGCTCTGGTTCTGTTTTCAGTAGTTATATATAATATTGTGCTCTGTATTGAATTAAAACTACAATAAAAGTCTTCTCACTTGTTACTGTATTTGTGTAGCACTCAAATTAGATGGGAAGGGTTATTTGAGAGAAACTAATCCAATGCACATCTGAAACCACATCAGGTTTTAATAGAGCAGCTATCTACTAGCACACTGCACGGTCAAGTGGGGAAATTCAGCCAGATCTGTGTTGCTCAATGTCAAAGACAGGCAGAAATAGAGCTTCTGACTTGTCAACTCCCCACTGCCCAGGACAACAAGAACTCATAAAAAAAGTATAAAAAATCTTCTTGGTGGGATGATAGCTTAAAATGATTTTGTGCTTCAAACAATCATTTGCTCTCTTTACATTCCCAATGGAAATTTCTGGCACCTGAGAAGTGAATTGTTGTGAGGTTACTGGACTACACAAGAGCTATAGATGTGTCACTAGAAGAAGAAGGATCCTGTTTCAGGTTCCTGACCTGTGAAAGAGCCATGGGTAGAAGATATGCAGAGAAGATTTTAGGCTTCTTGAAATATTTTGGCCCTTAATTTTCTGTGCATGTGTAGCCTGACATAATATAAGGATTATATAATATATAATAATATAATATATTATATAATAATATATTTATATTATATCCAATATAATTTGGATGATATACAGAGTACCATGCAACTAGTTGCTACAAGAGATGCTCCTAACACAGGATCTACTAATTTACTATTTAAAGCTAAAAAAAGATTTGCTACTTTTTTCCAAGACCAATGTGGATTGCCTTGTATACACACAAAAGATTTGCACTGCACTCACAGAAGTCAGGTATGCAGTGTTAAAAATTTATCTTTCATAATTGCATCATATCTATTACAACAGTTTCTGATGTTACAATTGATACTAAATCATCTTTCATCATTCATAAGGAAGTGGAACAGCATATCTACCTTGACCCTAGAGGTATGGATATGCGAGTTGCAAGGAGAAACAACCTCAAAAGGGGACTCTTCCATGAAAATTGCTGCTCATTGGGCCAAAGGGCATGGCACTGGGTTGGGTCCATTGCATCCCCTACCATGCACCAGCCTCTGGGAAAATGGAGTGATATAATGGACTGCTAAAGACTACACTGAGAGAAATGGGTGTGGGGACATTGAAACATTGGGGTACACGTTTAGGGAAAGCCACCTGCTCAGTCAGTGCTACGGGATCTGCCCAATCCAATTTATTACATACTAAAGAAAGGGATAAAGGCCCTATAGCGCTCATAAAAATATGCTGTGGAGGACAGGCTGGGTTATTCTTGTTAGGCAAAGGCAAACCCATCCATGGGATTGCTTTTGCTCAGGGACCCAGAGGCACATCATGGGTGATGGGTGATGGACGATGAGGAAGTCTGATATGCTCCTCCAGGGATTTGAATCTTGGTGAGAATAGCCAATGATTTGATTTATATGATGCTAATTGTATATAATACTATATGTAATCCCTATTATCATTGCTGTATACGGTATCAACAGCATTACAGTAACAATTGCCCCGATTAATGAAGAATAAAATTTGAAGAAACTCTGGCAATAATAGAAGCAGACAAGCACAATGGTGATGGAACTAGAACTGGTTTCAGCGTGCAACTATCCAACACCACAGACCATTTCTCCTGCCCTTTAGACTGCTATGACAGATGGATCCCAAAATCATTGACTAAATAAACTCAATGGAAATTTTAAAAGGATGGCCCATGGGCAAAGGGAATGATGCCTGTGTGTATATATCCAAAGACAGGAAAGGATGCAAAAAAAGGAAAAGCAGAAAGGAAACTGCTGGTTTCAGTTCAGACAAAGTTAATTCTCTTCCTAGTAGCTGCTATAGTACTGTGTTTGGGATTTAGGAGGAGAATAATGTTGACACACTAATGTTTTAGTTGTTACTAAGCAGTGTTTACACTAAAGCAAACATTTTTCAGCTTCCTGCGCCACTCCACCAGCGGGTGGGCTGGAGGCATAAGAAGCTGAGAGAAGACACAGCCAGGACAGCTGACCCAGCTGGCAAAATGGCCATTCCACACCACAGAACGCCATAGCCAGTAAATAAACTGGGGGAAGTTGTCTGGGAGGAGCCAATCGCTGTTGGGAACCGGCTGGACAGCAGCAGGCAGGTGGTGAGTAATGCACTGTGCATCGCTTGTCTCTATCTCAGCCTGTGGAGTTCACTTTTTCTTCCCCAATGCTACATCAAACTGACTGTTTTAACCTACAAAACATTTGCTACCTTTTTAAGAGCAACATGGACTGCCTTGTATACACACACCGGATTTGCACTGCACGCACAGAAGTCAAGTACGTGATTAAAAAAAATAAATCCTGTATATTTACATAATATTAACATATTTACATAGTATTAACAGTTTAATATTTACATAATATTAACAGGTTTTGATGTTCAAATTGGTACTAAATTACCTTTCATTAACAAGCTGTTCACTGCAAGCAGTAAAGCACAGAAATACTAATTACAGTGGGAAGTTACAGATGATTTGGGGAAAGTTCATAAAGTTTAAAACTGAAACTGAACTGCAAAAATTAGGAACATACATGAACTGAGCTTTGGCTCAATAAGAAGATTGATAAAGACTGAGGGAAGTTTGCATTGGCAATTATGAATTGAGAATTTCTGTGGACTGGTACACTTGTAAAGTTGGATTGAAACCTCAGTAAATTACAGACATACATAAATACATGCACATACATATGCATATTCTAACTAAACATTAACATCTCCAACCTGAACAAGCCTTTTGGCGGATCAACACTGGGAGGGTTTTGTTTTTAGAAAGAGAGAATTAAAACAAGGGCTGCCCAGGACTACATTCTGCCCTGAAGCTCTGACTGAATTTATTTCTCATGTTATGTAGTTTATCAGGATCTTATCCATGGAATAGTTTGCTAAATTAACAGCTCAAACAGAATAGATTGCATTAAATGTTGTGGGTCAGGGGAAAATTAATTCCAAAGTTTTAAACTCTCAAGCCCAAATCCTGCACTTACATTACTGTGGATTTACGCCAGTGTAAATGAGAGAAGAATTTGGCCCCTGACCTTCTCCAAGCAGGTCATTATAGTTGAAATAGTAACTGATCTTAGAAAAACATTTTTGCTGCGAGGTATTTATTTCTGTATAAAGGTTTATGGAACATCATATTCTTTGCCCTTTAAGACTGATACTCACATATGTAAACACCACTGGGCCATAGCTTAATCCAACCTCTCTAAATCTGGCTAAAACAATGGAAATATCTTTTGAAACCATTGTGGGTTATATCCAATATAGTTAAAAACATCTGACTGCAACCGCAAATATGCTGGTATTTGGTTGTGCTATAAAAACATTTTTATGTCAAATACAACTGGGACTAATACAGTAAACTACACTTATGGTTAACCCTTGGAATGAACCACATTTAGATACTTGAAAGTTAAGGTAGTCTGCACTGATTACATGTTCTTATGGAGAGCATAAAATGAATGTAGGGCATAAAAAACTAATTACTAATAGTAATAGAGTAATTGGCACTTACATAGCACCTTCCAATCTATACTATAAACATACCAGAAATGTGATCAACTCCTGCAGCTACTTGCTGTCCTGAATGCTCAAGATAAAACTGAGCCCAAGTGCTGTTTGTTAAGTGGATAAACCTGTGGCCCCTTTCCCCTCCACACCTACGTGTGCTGGAGTGCACACACACACACACAGACACACAGACACACAGAGACACACACAGAGACACAGACACACACACACA